>NC_050194.1:27651362-27813862 GCF_008315115.2 Sander lucioperca | reverse complement strand
AGTTCAGGTGTCAGAATCGTTATTGGGAAACAAAAAATGGTATCGGACCATCTCTACTATTGAGTGTGTGGAAATAACGTAAGGGACGTTACATTTTGCTTGACAAGAGACTCAAATGTTTAATTGATAATCAAAATAGTTGCTGATTACTTTTCCTTTAATCCACTATTCTCTTGATTGACTCATTGTTTCAGCTCTAGTGGAAATGTACATTATACTGAAGTTATTAAGAGAGCAGGTAAACCTTTTTCAATATTCTTTCTAGATATATTTCTTCTTTGGAGTGTCAGAAAATGTTTAGTACATTTTTCGCCAAATTCCATCCATGTTGCTTTAGTTCTACGTATTATCCATTTCATCTTATGCTGATAGTGAGTCTCTAATTCATGTTGTTTCACATCCAGTAATTGTAAATCTTCTTCGCTGTGATCAGATTTATTCTCATCTAAACGGATTCTAATATTTTGTAACTCATCCAATAATTTTTTTTTTTTTTTTTTTTGGATTTAGTTTTTTCTTTGTTGTACATTTTTTTATGTAGAACTGTAGAAGAGTACTTGATGGCATGACCCCGGAATGCACATTTAAAGGCATCCCATACAATGTGTGGATCTGCAGATCCATTATTAATAGAGAACTCTAATATAAATTGTCTTGTTGAAGTATTAAATGTCTCGTCTTCTAGCAATGATTGATTTCATTTCCAGTAGCCTGTACCTCTGCTGACTTCGCTGGAATGAAGCAGGTAATTATGAAGAGAGTGTTTAAATGAGGAGCAGATTAGAAAACAGCGAGGATTCTTTCTAAAATACGATAAAGTATAATTGGGGCTGCATCGTTTGAGCATCAACATTGCGATGTGCGCATGCGCAATTGTCGCATCGCAGGTCGTGCGATGCCAAGTCCGGCAGCTACAACGGTTTTGCTGCTTGGACCTCGCCGTTTCCCAGGGTCGTGCTGCACCTTCTCCACCTGCAGCCACTCAGCCCGTCTCCAAACACTGACCCCCGTCTCGTTCGCCAAGCTTTGTCGGTGTGCCTTTTTCGCTGTGTCATCACCATTCAAGATAAGAACTTAATTGATCCCACACACCGGGGAAATTCAGCTCGAGAGTCGGAAAAGCAAAGGAAAAAAAGTAATTGAGTGATAAATAAAAAAGAAACAAGATAAGAACAATAGAAAAACACAAATAAAAATAGCTAGTATAGTATGTACACCTTTTACTTACACAGATACTGTATGTCCATGATGGATAATTGTACATACAACCAATTGTACTATACAACCCACCAATGTGTTTCTGATCAAATTGTTTATACGAGCGCAAAGTCCTACATTGATCTAGCATCTTAATTTTGCTCTGAAAGTATACCAGATTGATGCATGCATCTTTAAAATGTCCATGTTCTTTCAGGAGAGCATGCCCCTGCAGTGGACCCCCTAGAAGGTGAAATTTCCTTTATGCTATTTTTTATATTGCAACTTTATAGCCGAGACATTTTTTTTGCATTGTCAATTATTTTTAATATCGTGCATCCCTTAGTATAATTATAAAGCTGGGAATTAGAAAGAAGCCTTTCTGATATTAGCCTGTTTCAAATAAAGGCCTGGCTCACTCTACAGTTGTACCACCGATCTGTGCTATGGTTGGTACTCCAAATCAGGTTTGTCAAGTGGCAACACCTTTCCAACATCATCACTTCCATAATAATACTGTGTATCACAGATCCACTGCAGACCAACAGCAACAAGATGCTACCTGACACCCCCCTGGATTCTGACTATATCATAATGGAAAGTAAGCTATTTAGGTCACAGGTAAATGATGAAGATGCAGTGTAGCACTCCTGCCGTATCTTCTGCTGCCTACATGACACACATAGTGTAATGCATTTTATATATGTATGGGGTAATGGGATTCATTTAGCAAGTCATTTTAGTGTCAAAATATTGTAAATTGCCTGATTTGAAAAAGTGGCAGACGCATATATTTCAGATAAATTGAATAGTGTTTCCCTTCGGATTAGGCCATACACTTAATGTTTTGTCCAGGTGGATCTTAATGAAAACGGACTCTTTCATGATCAGAGTCAATACTATGTTAAACTGTGATAAATGTTCTTGATTATCAGTAGTTTGTATGGTACGTAAGCAGCATGCAGCTCATTATTTTTGATTAGCCCGACTTTCTCACTACTTCACCACTGGCTTTACCAATAATTGTCCGTCAGCAACCGTTTGCTCCTGCCGATACTGTTTAGCTCTACTGCCTCTATCTGTCTTTACAGAGAAATGTGCGTTTTATTTAAAAAAAAAAAAAAAAAAAAAAAAAGCTTAGTTTCTAATAGCAATAGTTAATTTACATCTAGGCTTTGTTTTTGTTTCCCCCTTCTCTGTATAGTTCTTCCTCCTTTCTGCCTCCTCCCCTCCTGTTCCATTCCTACCTTTCATCCTACCCCCCCTCCCCTTTAATCCTGCAGCACTCCCTGCTAAGTGCACTTTGAATGCAGATCAATACATGGTTACTGGTGACTGCTGCACAAAGCAAACGGCATGGCAGCAGTGGTGTTCTTGTGTTCATTTAATCTCTGTTACAGAGAAGTCTGTGTTTGCAGACTGTAGAAATTGACTGATCAGAGAATTCCAATGGAGAGCCACTGCATGCCAATTAAAGCTACACTCCACCTACAGTATAATCTATCTTTTGAGTGTCAACCATCTGCCCCTGTAGACCTCATTTATTTTTTGTTTTGTACTTACATTTTGCAAATGTTTCCAACAATGTTCAAACCCAGAGAAATCTGTCATTTTAATCAATGACATGGAGCGGGTTACTTGGTGGACCTGTGGATGGCTTCGTATAACCTTTGACCCCTCCAGCTGCTCTAACGTCCGTCAACACACGGGAAACGCCATATGATAAGTTTGAGAGTTCCGTAATGTTATCAAGTTGCAGCAATGTTCAACACGCTCATAGTTATTTTTAGTATGATTGTTCTGACCACGGTTAGCAGCGCTGGGCTAGCCCACAATTAAATTTGCCACGTAGTGTTAGCTGCATGGGAAGTCGACTAATCAATTGCTAAATTATTCAGGTAGCGTTCCCTGTCCATCTGTCTCCAACCCGGGGCTAAGAGACTTCACTGGGATGAAAGTGTACAACAGCCCAAGGGACACAGCCACAGCTAGCTCCCAGATGTATCGGCTGATAGGAATGTTTTACAACATACTGTTATAGATCCCTGAGATTTTTCTTTTACATACTGAGTATGTTGTTACTTAACGATCGACATATGCTCCAATACTGATATATCTTTAATATCGTCTATAATATGCATGACTGCTAGAGGCCCTTGTCAGGGGAAACGTAGGTTGTATTAGGCATTTGAACTAACAGCTATCATGCTGTAGCTATCTTTTTTTTCTTTCTTGGGAGGCAAGGGTGTCGCACTCGGGGAGGGGGGGGACTGAGTACACAGGGATACTTTTTCCTCTTCTGGGTCTTTGTCATCCACAAGCACTGACCTAAGCAACCTTATCCAGGCATTTTGATGAAAGACATGATGAGGAATCTGGCTACTGCTGGAAGCAGTGAATAATTGCACAAGTGGCCGCTGTAACCACCGTCAGTGTGATATTTGCTGGTATTAGAATAGGTCAGAGCAGTGTATAGATATGCAAGAGTGAGGAATGACTCAGAGAGTTCAGGCTGTGTTTAGGAGCAGCCATGCAGAGCTTGTTTGTGTAAGTATAAAACTTACTGTGCCCATTCTTCCAGTTCAGCACTGTCCTAAATTTATCAAGGGAGCTCAGTTCCCCATGTAAGGACATGCTGACCGGCCTGTGGAACATACACTGCTGACCCAGTATATAATTGAATGCATAAATAAAAAGAAATATGAAAACAACTGTTTAAATAATTAAGGGGAGCTAAATAAAAGCAGTACACATGAAGTGATATTCTGGTTGCAATCTATTTTAGACTGTTAGTATTTGTGCTGATATCAGTGCAGCACTCCATGAGACAGTGTGTGTGTCGGTGGAGTGTGGTAAAAACCATGGTTTGCCATCAATACCATGGTCTGGAGACTCTCTCCATACTGTGCTACTAACAAATGTTGCCTTTTCTCTGACATGGTATATACAAACCCAAATTCCAATGAAGTTATGACATTGTGTAAAACTTAAATTAGCTGTCTGTTTTTATTTCGGCTCCCATGTTAACAGGTTAAAGCTTGCACACTGCCTGTGTGACACACATGTCTCAAAACAGAATAAATGATTTGCAAATCTTTTCCAACCTATATTAACTTGAATACACTACGAAGACAAGATAGTTAATGTTCAAACTGATAAACTTCTACTCATTTTGAATTTGGAACATTCCACAGGTCAACAGGTTAATTGGAAACAGGTGAGTGTCATGATTGGGTATTAAAGGAGCATCCCCAAACGTAGTGGTGTGTGATACTGCAATATTTGGTATCGATTCGATACCAAGTAAATACAGAAGAGATGCACCGATTACAACTTTCTAGGCCGATTCCGATTTTCTTTGAGTTAGGTCAGCCGATACCGATTTTAGCTGATTCCGATTTCATTTTTTCTAACCACTTTACAGCACACACAAATATTTATTTTCTATCTTTTCTTTAATAGAAAATGTTACATTTTGCATAGAACATAGAATATTTTTTGAATAGATAATCGATTGCTATAAAATAGAACTATATAAATTACTCTTGGTGTGGGGAAATTCACACACATCTAAAGTGCAATGTTATGGAAGAACCATTTCCTTCTTTTCACATCCAATATCCAACTAAAATAATTTGATATATTTAGCAAACTAGACATCTGTATGTATGAAAACAGGGAAAACAGGTAATGGCAATAAAATAATATATAAATAACAAATGAAAATAAAATTATTATATAATATATAAAGTATAGCCTTAATGCAGTATGAAGATATTTCTCAAAACACACACACAAGCCTGTTTGAACGTCAACAGTAACATTACCTGAAAACAGCATGTAGTTCCTTTTTTAGCAAGTTTGCTTTATGTGTCATTGTGCATAAATATGAACACTGCCGTTGCTGTCAACGGGCTTATCTGCTAACGTTAGCTACCGACGGTTACCTTGGAATAATCCAGCAAATAGACGGTACCCTAGAGTGCCGTTACCTGAAACAGATGATTTAACGTCACCGCTCATTTTACACACAGTTTAACAACAAAACTAAACGCTGAGGGAAGATTACTACGTTTTTAATGTTGGTTTTGAGCGGTATGCATTAGAGGGCTGCATTGGGATTGGGTCCCGCCGGGTCCCATGGGACCCAACGCAAATCTCGCAGGAGCGGGCGGTTTTAACTTTGCTGCCTATATAAAAGAGACTTCAGATACAGTATTAGGGGACCACTAAGGTCTATATAAAAGACTTCAGATACAGTATTAGGGGACCACTAAGGCCTATATAAAAGACTTCAGATACAGTATTAGGGGACCACTAAGGCCTATATAAAAGACTTCAGATACAGTATTAGGGGACCACTAAGGCCTATATAAAAGACTTCAGATACAGTATTAGGGGACCACTAAGGCCTATATAAAAGACTTCAGATACAGTATTAGGGGACCACTAAGGCCTATATAAAAGAGACTTCAGATACAGTATTAGGGGACCACTAAGGTCTATATAAAAGAGACTTCAGATACAGTATTAGGGGACCACTAAGGTCTATATAAAAGAGACTTCAGATACAGTATTAGGGGACCACTAAGGTCTATATAAAAGAGACTTCAGATACAGTATTAGGGGACCACTAAGGTCTATATAAAAGAGACTTCAGATACAGTATTAGGGGACCACTAAGGTCTATATAAAAGAGACTTCAGATACAGTATTAGGGGACCACTAAGGCCTATATAAAGAGACTTCAGATACAGTATTAGGGGACCACTAAGGTCTATATAAAGAGACTTCAGATACAGTATTAGGGGACCACTAAGGTCTATATAAAAGAGACTTCAGATACAGTATTAGGGGACCACTAAGGCCTATATAAAAGAGACTTCAGATACAGTATTAGGGGACCACTAAGGCCTATATAAAAGACTTCAGATACAGTATTAGGGGACCACTAAGGTCTATATAAAAGACTTCATATACAGTATTAGGGGACCATTAAGGTCTATATAAAAGCATCCAAAGAGCACCATGTCATGGGACCTGTAAAAGGAAAGGTGATGTAACACAGTGGTAAACATGTCCCAGCTTTGGTGGAACTTGTTGCAGGCATCAAATCAAAATGAGTGAATATTTTTAAAGAAGTTTGAATGTTAAATATCTTGTCTTTGTAGTGTATTCAATTGAGTATAGATTGAAAAGGATTTGCAAATCATTGAATACCGTTTTTATTTACGTTTTACACAACGTCCCAACTTCATCGGAATTAGGATTTGTAATATGTGTGTAGGCTTTTATTTATTTTAGCATTGATAAAATGAAATGTTAAACATAAATATATACTGATCTGATTACAGCAAAGACAACGTCGGCAGTATTGATGGCAAAATAGGCTACAGAATATTTCGTTCTGTATTGACAGGTGCAATATTTGAAAATCGATAATTATTATTATTTATTTTTTTTAATTACATTTATATCTGCATTTATGTCAAAACCTAGAGACTTTCAAACATCAAAATGTCATTAAATGTATTTGTGTCAAAATGACATATAAACATCTTTTTGTATTCTATGTTGCCTGGAAACGCTTCCAACACGCTTGCGTGTCGCGTGAAAAATAGGCGTCGGTCCTATTTCTAGCATGCATGCGTTTTCTGCGCGTCTCGAGCCGCGCCTGAGACGTGTGTCACACAGGCAGTGTGCAAGCTCTAACCTGTTAACATGGGAGCCGAAATAAAAACAGACACGCCACGCAGCTGACACGCTCACGCCACGCAGGCAGTGTGCAGGAGGCCTAAGTCATGGTCGCTCTCCTCCCTTTAACACTTCCACACGGACTTCACTCACTCGCCTGCCGTTCTCGCTCTCACTAATGCCTGATTTATGGTTCTGTGTTGAATCTACGTTGAATCTTCCCTCTGAATTATGCTACCCTATGGATGTATTAACAAGATCCACAAAAGATATGACCAGTGACCAGTTAGTCTGTTACGGTCACGTGAGTATCAGAAGTGTAGAGAGGTTCAGACTGAGCTTGCAGACAACAGAGGTTGCACAAAGTATATTTTGTAACTTAATCACTAGTTATTATATTACACCCATCTTGAATGTCATTGTTTATTAGGGCATACAAAATGTATTCATTTAATAAGAGTTTGTATTTTTTGTTATTTAATTTTTTTAAATATTAAGTTATTTAAATTAATTTTTGTTTATGTATTTCTTCTTATGCTCGTTAAAATTCTTATGTTCAAGTTAAAAAATACCCAATTTCAAAATTTGAGTAGCTTATTTTCTGCATTTCTTGATAATCAAGTGAACTCATGACACCATTATATCGCAGCATTGTAAATCACAATCGCAATATGACTTTTTCTCTAAATCATGCAGCCCTATTATTTTCCCATATTGTTGTGTCGAAGTGTAAGTGTTGTCTAACTTCTGATCACTTCTGTAAATAAAACGCTGAAGTGATCCGAGTTTGTGTACTGCAGTTCTTGCAGCTCAATAACAATGAGGTGAAATGACTTCACAAATGCCTATCCAAATGTCCTCTGCTTGAAGTTCTGCTTCAGTCTGCAGAAAAGTACAGATTTGAGCAAAATGACAAGTCAAAATCAGTGACAGAAAAAGGACTTTTTAATAAGGTTTAAATAGGCTTTTTGAACAAAGCAGTTTGTGTTTGAAATGTTCCTTTTAAACCAAAAACAGAACGATATACAGGGCCTCTGATGGACTCAGTATAGAAGTCTTCCTGTGTGGTGCAGGGTGGGGTGAGGGGTGTCGCATTAGAGGGAGAAATGGCAGGGGGAAAAGCAATAGTACTCTATCAGCTGTCAGTGCAACACACACACACACACACACACACACACACACACGCGCGCGCACACACACACACACACACACACACACACACACACAGAGCCCTTTTTCTCAATATGAAAGTTTAATGACTTCCCTTCTAGTTTCCTAAATGTTATGCCATAATACAATGTCCTTACTATCTATCAACCAAACACTCTCACTGTATTCCAAATCAGCTAAAACCCACCCACACAGTGTGTGATTAGGCCTGACAGGGTGCAGTGCACCATCCTTTTGGCTTTAAGACAAGCGGCAACTTCCGGGCCTGAAAAGTGAAGCCAATGCAGAAATGAATTAAACCTTTTCATGTAATTTACAGCAGGGGGGTGACTCCACTGGTTGCAAAAATAAGTTGTTTCTATAGAAGTCTATGAGGAAATGACACTACTTCTCACTTGATTTATTACCTCAGTAAAGATTTTCCTGAGATTATGGTCTCAGTCGTTTGTTTCAAGTCTTCTTCAATACAGCATGATGTTAATTTAGTAAATTATGGTCCCATTTATTTTAATATTGACGATAAAGCAGGGGATGCTTTAGGGGCGTGGCTACACACTGACCTGTCAATCATGACAGAGGCTTAGCAGTGCTAACCACGGTACTGTGTACAATGTACATAAAAATAGCCGTGAACTTTTTCTTGGGGTGCTGTCCATGTTTTCATCTTAAATTTTGACCCTCTCCCTATTTGTTTTCACTTCATCAAAATTAATTGGAACATTTTTCTCTGCCCTTTTGTCCAAATATGGTCACTCCTGGCTCCAAACTACCAAAAGGGGCGACGGCCAAAATGCAAACTCATGGAGCGCCAGGGTGGCACACCTGGTAGAGCAGGCGTTTACTCCTCGACTCAGCGGCCACAGGTTCGACTCTGCCCTGCAGCCCTTTGCTGCAAGTCATTCCCCCCCCCCCCTCTCTCTCCCCTTTATGTCTTCAGCTGTCCTATATAAATAAAGGCCTAAAATTCCCAAAAAATAATCCTAAAAAAAATAAAATAATGCAAACTCCTGGCTTCAAAACAGCACTCCAAAAACCAATAGGTGACATCACCGATCCTACGTTCATTATTTTCATAGTTTATGCTTTAAGGTCGATCATACCATATAAGTAAAAGAAGCATCAATCAGTCAAATCACTGTCCCCCAGTTGGCTTGAACCCTTTGCAGACATGGTACATGTAACATCACAGGCAGGTATGCTGTTAAAGTGATGGCTGTTTGTCATTCAGACAGAGGTGACTTTTTCATGTTTGTCCCATTTATGTACAGTAGACATGACAGCACGTTTACTGAGTACTGAGAGTACGGACAGAGACAGAAAGACTTCCGTTTGTATGCAATTGGGCGGCCTCTAAAATGCGCTCTGCATTCTGTCTAAACGCACAGTTACGGTGAAGACCTACCAAGCAGTTAAATGAAGTTTGCCCCCACTTATTTTCTATGGGACACAAGCAAATTGATTAGCAAGGCATTTGGGATTCCAGGCAACACAGTACTGACCAGCGATGCAGGAAAAAAAAAGAAAAAGGGAGGGGTCGAAAGTTTACAATTTTCAACTTCCTGCAAATTCGGGCTGCTGCACACTGTATTGCCAGAAAACAAACAGACAACAAAAAAGCAATGCAGGAAGATTAGTCTTTAGCTGCTGTGGCTACGTGAGAACCCCCCTCTATCTCTGTGTCAAACTGTCACGCTGCCCGAACAAATCTCACACCAAATAATAAATCAATTCAGCTAATAAATCGATTTTGTCAGCCACACAGAAGAGCATTTTTGCGGCAGTGTATATTTAATTATTTCGGTCAGTTCACAGTTTCATGATATACGACGTGCACAAGCAGTGAATGACGGGACATTAAATTGGGACACTCCTGTTTGTTCACATGCTGTACGTAAAGTGTTTTGTTAGATATTCATTTATTCATCCGTGCAGTTGGCATGAATTTAGATAGATTTGAAAATATAGCGAGAGAGTGTTGGTCTGTTGTCTCTAACTTGCTTGTTTTGTCCGACCAATGGTCCAAAGTTCCAGTAACAGTCAAAACAGGCCACACACTTTCTGAAATGTTTCTTTCTCCCAATTCAGACTTTTGCCATTTTATGGCTGTCTGACCTTTAAAATGATAGTGGATGTTATATTGTGTTTAAAAAAAAAGAAATTCAATACAAACTGATGTCAGCTGTATGTTAATCCCCCTGAAAGTGAAGGCTCTTCATAAGGCAATGAAAAAAACTAATTTCTGCCTTTCTCTTGCTGTTTATGGTAGATGGGCAAAATCGCCTGTGTGCCTACACCTTTGTTATGTTCACCTTTGGAGAAAGGCTCCTAAATGTAGGCCTATATGTGGGGAGTTACCTGTAGTTTCCCTGTGGTGTAGATGCTGTAGTATGCAATGTGTTATTAAAGTGGTAGTCTATATCCACAACGTTCCACTTCCGGGATTGTTCCATTGCCAATGGAAATTCCGCCGGATTTCACGCATTTAGGCCGGATGTCCGTTACCTTGGGCTTTCTTTGTGTTGGCGTTCTAACCTCCGGTGGATTTGTGAGGACTATGGTTAACTGCTCCTCAGATCTCTGCAGGGTAAATCCAGACCGCTAGCTAGACTATCTGTCCAATCAGAGTTTTCTGTTGCAAGACTAAAACTACTTTTGAACGTGCACATTCCACCAAAACAAGTTCCTTCCGCGGCTATTTTGCAGAGGTGCTGTTGCTCTGTACGGTGCTTCGTGCCGCCCAAGACGATTGTGATTGGTTTAAAGAAATGCCAATAAACCAGAGCACATTTTTTCTCCCATCCCAGAATGCTGTGTGGACTAGCCAGACCTTCCTCCCCAGCACTTTGGACTAAAGCGGTAATGTTTTTACCACACCTGTATTGCCCACTGTATTACTGAGTTAGCATTACCGGGAGGTAAGAAATCATTCATTTACAATAAGAGAATACGTAAAGATGCATCGTTACACACACACACACACACACACACACACACACACACACACACACACACACACACACACACACACACACACACACACACACACACACACACACACAGTCAATCAACAGAGAGGTTTACTGCTCTTCTTCAGGTCTGGTCAGGCTCAATTAATCCTCGTCTGCAACTGCTGAATAATTCAAAAGAAAAGGAATGGTGAGGCTGATTGGTGGATTCATAATTAATGGCGGACAACATATTGGTCAGTGTGTGTGTGTGTGTGTGTGTGTGTGGGCAAATGAACAGCTGAGTTTGCCTTTTGTGTTGTACAGCAGAGCTCACATTGTGTATTTGTTTTAATGAAAACATAGTTTCATGGTTCGTATGTGTGACATGATTGTGAGATACTCACAAGTTGCTTTTTGAGTTTTGAAATGAAAAATCAAGGGTAAGAACGATGGGTGGACCATGGCATGCACAGGAAACGTTCACCTTCATTCCTGACCAACTGCATCTTTTAACCCCAGTTTGATAGGTGGAATAGCACCAGACTCTGCAGTGTCCATGAGCCTCATCAGCTGTTGCAAAGGACGAGCCTGAAATCAGAGTTGTAGCACCTTTAGAGAACTTCAAAGTAGAATTTCAAGTGAAGTGTTATCTGATATTAAGCATGGGCTAGGGCTGCACTATATGAGGAAAATATGCACTAATGTTGAATATTGCGACGATTTTACTTGCAATAGATAAATAGATATGAAAGTGAACTCAGTTTTGCTGCTTTCAGTATTCTGCTGAAATAAAACAAATTACTTGTTGATTTTAAATGAAAGGAAATCATTTCCAACATTCTTTTATTGAACAAATTGAACATTGAATTGAATATAAAAGGCACCACTAAAAAAAGAATAACGGTTACATTTTTCATTTTTCTACTGATGGATTGTAGAAAAACATCAGTCACATAATTTAGTGATGCACAGACTGTAGTGTAGATTCAAAGCACAAGCACTGAACACATAACAGCACAGATTCCACAGAGACACTGTCACACACTCACACAAATGTGTGTAGTCTGTGGCGTAATTTGTCCTGATGCTTTGGCAAAGTTGTTTGTGGATCTTCATGCTTTATGAACCAAAGGGAGAAAGACAGGGTGAACAGGGTGATTAAAGGCTCAGAAGGAGACAGGACTGTGTTTGTGCTTTAAAAGTGGGGCATGCTTTGAAGGTGACCTTTAACGGGTTCAAAGGATGAACAGAGCGAAAGAGGATGACACACGAGTCAGAATTTCAGCAGGGGATGAAGGTTTCCCATTTTATTCAGCAGTGACATGATTGTTAGAATGTAACACAGTCCTAATAAAAGGCTACAGCTAAACAATTAAAGAAAAAAAAATGAACAGGGCTGGGTAATAAAGCTAGGCTTAAATCCGTAAACCAGGCTAATTGATAAGAAATCTGTTTCATAAAGTTGGTTTAAATATGTTAAAAAGTTTCCATGGAAACCAATGCCTCCAGACTAGCCAGAGGCCTGTACTACGAAGCGAGATTTGGCGTTAACGAGGTAACTTCAGGTTCAACCCAGGGTAGTCTGTACTACGAAAGTGGATCACTTGTGATCGGGTTCGGTCGCCGTGGTAACTTATGCTGAACACCTAACCTGGTCGGGAGCAGGTTATGTTGGACATTAGAGATCAACCAGTGTAAAAGCACCGCCTACTGACCAATTAATACTGGATTGATTATGGCGTCACCGTTCTTAGAAGATCAGCTGGAGCTCGGTGCGGGGAGAGAGATGTGCGCTCATAAAAGTTAAAACATTTAGAGACCGGCAACCCCGTTAATATTCCCTGATGGGTATTTTTATGAAAGATATAGATTTTCAGCGGAGGGAATTACGTATAGGCTATTTGTCGGCTTCTTGAGCCGTGTGTTGCCAATGCGCACATCGGTTTAAATTATGTTTTTATGTTTTTTTTTTTATTTTCTCTCACGATCGCGTACCACTGCTGGGGTTGCAATTGAAATAAAAGCATAAAGCAATGACAGTTTATGGAAAGCAAAAGTGTAATTATGGTCAGATCTTGGTCCTGACTGATGGGGAAGTGACCAGTTTAGTCTAATGTATTGTAGTGGGTGTACTGTACTGTATATTGGCCAGAATCTGCCTTTTGGGGAGGCGGGGGGCATATCATAGTGGGGGGTCTGGGTGTCCTCCCCCAGGGAAGTTTTGAGCATCAACGACTTCATTTCCTGCATTCCGATACTTTTATGCACCAATTTATGGTGAAATACCTCCATTGAGCCTACTGTATGTGAAGAAAAAAGCACAGATGACAATTCAAAATATATCAAATATAATGGAAAGTATGTTGTTGGGTATGTAAGAAATGGAAAATGGGTATATGGAAATCCTGGAGCTTACTATCATGTAGACTACACCACTGGATATTGATAAGCTAAGCGTTGTGATTTACGCATAACAGCGTCTGCTTTTTTACCAGCTTTCCTTCCTGCGTTTTGCCTGTAAAATTGTGTCTGTGTTTTTCATATTTATGTAGAATTATAGTTTGCTCTTCTTGTTTAAAATATGCAGCTCTGGTAGATGTTTGTGATTGGTCATGCTGCGCAAACACCGCCTCTTTTATGTGAATGCGCGCGCCGCTGGATTGGGAAACCCTGGGTTGATTGAACTAGTTGTTAACCAGCGTCGTGATACAGCTTATGCGGGACCGCAGTTGTTAGGTTAGGTGAAGCCGGGCAACTGAAAGAAATCCAGGACATGTTGATCTCGCTTCATAGTACAGGCCTCTGGTCCCAGTCAGGCTAGTTATCAGACTTAACTCTACCTCAAGACCAGTGTTCCAATGAATCTGCTAGACTGAAAGAGACAGTTTTTTCCACATTCCCTCAGTACCGATGTACAGTGAACATAACTCGCTCATATCAAATGTAGCACTATTTGACGGATGGTAGCCTGCAGTTGCTGCAAATGTTAAGTGTTTAGCTAACACCTACTATATGTCAATCTCAAGTATCTCCACAGTGTTCCAGTCCACATATCTGCTTCCAAATGGACTGAAATATACACTCAGTTTATTAGGTCCACCAAAACTAACCCAGTCTAATCTAGCAGTCCTGTAATAAATCCTCCCTTCATGAAGATGATTTTTTTTCCCTGAAAGGTTGAGAGAGGTGTTTGTTCAACTCATTATTTTGGAAAGGATGTAGTTCGTGGTGCTGTTGATTTGTTATGCTGACAGGTATTTCTATTTTCTCTATCCCATTTATCTCAATGAGGGTAGGCCAAACAACAGAAACATAATTTCCTTTTTTCTAGGAAGTTCTCCATCCGTTGAATTATACTACCTGGTTTGTACAAATGGAATTATAGCATGGGTATGAGTTCCTCCACACCAAACATCATCCAACCATGTCTTTATGGTTATTGAGTTCAAAGACACACAGTCATGCTGGAACAGCAAAGGGCCTCCCCTAAACTGTTAGGGACGGCCAATTAGCTAAAATGTCTTTGTATCCTGTAGCAATAAGAAGACCCTTCACTGGAACTAAGGGGCCTAGCCCAAACCCAGAAAAACCAGCCCCAGACCATTATCCCTCCTCCACCAAACTTTACACTAGGTAGCTATGCATTCCGGTAGGTAGGTCAGAATCAGAATCAGGTTTAAAGCTTTAGTGCAGTACTTTTTGATATTAGTGAACGTCCGTTACATTCAAGCCATTGCCAAATGAGTTGCTACAACGCTAATTAAGACTATCCGCTCCACACAACTCTCTCTGGATTTCTCAGTGTGACTATGTTCAGAAGATTGTGGCGTCCGGTGACTTTCCCCACGCATAAACTCGAGTGAAGATAATGACCTTATCTGAAGAGTCCATCATGTTTTTTTAATCCTCCGTGTCCTCCTTGGCTATTAGCAACTGTGTGGAGGAGGGGTGGGGGGGCTGTGCGATCACGGAAGGCTTGTATCATGTGGACGCGCCGATAGTTTTGTTGTCATTACTTAGAATTCCCCATGGGGGCGACAGAAACTACGCACTATAGCTTTAATGGCAAAGTAAGTTACACTTACAAGGACTTTGCCTTGGTGGTTGGTGCATACATAAACAAACATAAAAAAACATATTAAACATTAATATGAAATAAACGATAAATACAGAAACAAATGTATACAAAATACCTGTTTTAACATAAGAAAAAGGAGGCTGAATAGATTGAGTGCAGAATGTGCAAAAAATATGTAGTATGTGCAATGGGCAGGTGTATAGTCCAGGATGTATGATGATGCTCAAATGAATATCTCATAAATAAGTTAAAATGAAGTTTATAAATTCGACTTTGATTGACATTTCACAGAACGCTGTGTAGCCTACAAAAATAATAACACAATCAGTGTTCAATGTCAGCAACCAGGTCTGTAAGCAGGTGGAGCTAGTGCAGTAGATGCTGCGATACTGTTTGCCAGATGGCAGTGGGCAGACCAGTTTGTGGTTGGGGTGACTAGGGTCTCTGATGATGGTGACTGGGGTCTCTGATGATGGAGAGTGGGGTCTCTGATGATCCTGTTGACCTTCTTCCTGCACTGGATGGCAGCTTCGTCCTGGTGATGTGCTGTGCAGGTTTCACCACCTTCTGTACTGCCTTACGGTTGAGGGCAGTGCAATTGCCATGTGTAGAAATGTCTTGGTTTGGTAACTGTTGAGTAATTGGTATTCAGCAACAGCTCCATCAACCCTCTAGATATTGTATAGCCTTTCCGTGCACTGGAGCAGAATTAATCTTCAAGCTGCCAAATGCACTTTTTTACAGTTGACGAAACCACCTTTGTGTGACCCTCACTGCAGTGTGGACACTTGCAAGTAGGATCGGGTGGGGGTGGGCGGAAGAGAGATAGGAGTAGTAGTGTAAAAGAGTGGAAGTGAGATGGCATGGCACCCCTCACTTCTCTGTAGTCTGTTTTTTCTCTTTCTCTCTGCTTCTTACTGCAGTGCTCTTATGTAATCTGATTGATCATAGCGGAATGTTCCAGTGCAGAGTGGATGGGAAGAAAGGAGAGGAAAGGAACGAGGCTGTGGAGAAGTGGGGAGAGGAGGGAGAAAATGAAATGAGATGAAAACACAGGGCATATGAGAGGAGGCTCTGTGACTGAGGAACCATGACATGCAATTGTGAATTCGCACAGTTTTTTTACTCACTGCAGTTACTAAATGATGCAGTCACTAAACCATAAACACAAATCGCTATCTGCGTTTACTACCCAGTCGCCATTCCTGTCTATTAAGAATCTCATTCATATGCAACTATTTTGCAGGTTTGAATTATTTTCTTATTAAACACTCTTTCCTCTAGCACCACCCTCAGGTCAAAATATCAACTTGTAGAATCTGAAATCTACAAGGAGGACACAGAATGAAGGGCTGAGAGCAAAACATGGACTGCACACATTTTCACTGGCTTTTTTAGTCTAACAAAACAATTTGAAAGATGTTATGATTGCACAATATTCTTCACATAGTGGCTTTAAAACACGTTGTATACATCGTACATCTAATGGACAGAACATCAATACATTTGCTGAGCACATTGATGTTGCAAGAGGACCGTTACAAAGGGTTCTTACCCCTTGCAATTTTAATGACCATGACCTTCTTCTGCCTTAGGGATGGTGATTTTGGTTGGTTGATCGTTCGGTCAGTCAGTCCGCCACTTTTTTAAACTGAAATATCTCAACCATAATTGGATATGTAAATCGAGGAACTTCTGTGTGTGTGTGTGTGTGTGTGTGTGTCTTTCAAATGATCCTGCATGAGCAAAAGACGTCACATCACGGCGGGGGCAGGGCTTCACAGCTCTCAGTCAAGCATGTCTTCGCAGTGGGCTACCTGTGTCGTGCCAAAGAGTCATCATCTGCCAAAAACTGATTGCGGTCTACCCTACATGCAAATGATGAAATGAATCGTACACAAACACATGTCAGATGAACGGCCAGACTCTGGCTCTCCAGCACGTTGGGCTCCCTGCTTCCCCCGCCCAGGGCACATTGCACTAAAACTACCTGGATGTGTGACTGCTACACAAAAAAAAAAAGGGGGACAGGCCAAATCTCTAGATGAGCTGCAACCGAGCCACGACTGATTGAGCCGCGCTGTACCATGTGTTACATAATAGGGCTCCCCAGCACGTTGTTTGGTTGCCGGCGGTTGCGCAAATTATTTCAACCATTCTGCA
The DNA here is from genome assembly GCF_008315115.2 of Sander lucioperca. Taxonomy (NCBI): domain Eukaryota; kingdom Metazoa; phylum Chordata; class Actinopteri; order Perciformes; family Percidae; genus Sander; species Sander lucioperca. The sequence continues at coordinate 27,796,612 of NC_050194.1, read as the reverse complement.
CGCTGTAGCAGCTTCTCCAGCAGGCTGAGCTGGGCTCTCTGTTTCCCCTGCCCGGGCTGCATCACCTAATGAATATTTTCTGAGTAGAATCTGAATCTACACGTTCTCTGTCAGGTAAAATGTAGTACAATGTTTTCCTATGAAGTAGAATACACAGTAAGTCAGTATTATACAGTTAAGTTGCATATTAAGTGCTTTAAGGGCCTTCTGTCAGTTATTTTGGGGTACAATGGTTCTGGAGAAAGCTGCAAGCAGCAATACAGGAGGCCAAGCAGTTTTTATCAGGCAATGCACTAATTGTTATAAATGTTTAAAAGGCATTCATGGTCCCCAGAGAATTAATCCTAATGACTGGTGATCAACTGACTTTTCATGTAGTGCCACTATGAGGTTGATTGTTAATTCTAAATATTAACTCAAAAACATTTGAATGGATTACCGTGATTTGGTTCAGATATTCATAATCCCCACAGGATAAATTGTATTAACTTTGGTCATCCCCAACTCTACCTCTGTCGCCATCATCAGGTTTAAATTGTTATCTGTCCAATAATTTGGTTTACGACCAAATACCTGCAACGGTAATGACATTCCCATCAGCCTCACTGTACTTTGTGTTAAAACTAGTCTTCGCATTGCCAGACCTTGTCTCCACAACGCTGCGGAGGAAGTTCTGGCTAGTCCACACAGCATTCCGGGATGGGAAAAAAACATGCTCTGGTTTATTGGCATTTCTTTAAACCAATCACAGTTGTCTTGGGCGGGGCTAAGCCCCGGCCACAATGACGGTGCCTCTGCAAAATAGCCTCGGGAAGGAACTTGGAACACGTTCAAAAGTAGTTTTAGTCGTGCAACAGAAAACTCTGATTGGACAGATAGTCTAGCTAGCTGTCTGGATTTACCCTGCAGAGATCTGAGGAGCAGTTAACCATAGTCCTCACAAATCCACCAGAGGTTAGAACGCCAACACAAAGAAAGAGGAAGGGGACGGACATCTGGCTGAAAAGAGGGACATCCAGCGCAATTTCCGGCGGCGAACGTCGTCGTCAATATTGAGTCGTGTTTATAGCTGTTACCTTCCAGATCGGGGCGAAAACCCAGCAGTTCTAGAGCCCACTTCACAACTGGCCAGCCTCTGTGTAGTGTCAGTGTTGAATTGTCAGTTTGGTAAAGTTTTTTCCCTCTTACCCTTAAAGCTATAGTGTGTAGTTTCTGTCGCCCCCCACGAGGAATTCTTAGTAATGACAACAACACTGTCCACATGACGCAAGCCTTCGGTGGTCGCGTACCACCCCCACCCCTCCCCCACCCCTCCCCCACCAGTTGCTAGTAGCTCAAGGAGGACACAGGTTAATTAGCTTTGTATCAACTCATTTGGCAATGGCTTGAATGTAACGGACGTTATTAATATAAAATAGTTGCACACTACAGGTTTAATGAAAAGTAAAAGTAAATAAAGCTACTAACCATGGTAACATAAAACTAGGATCAATCTCAACCTGTGAAAAGAGTAGCCAATGCATAGGAGCCTGGTCTACACACACAAATGGCTGTGCTCCTTGTTGTCCTGCTTTTAAAAACAGGAAAAGTAGGATAAAGAATTAATTTTTTCTGTGATGCGACCCTGCAGTTGTCGCAGCAACCTACATACTGTGTGTGTGTGTGTGTGTGTGTGTGTGTGTGTGTGTGTGTGTGTGTGTGTGTGTGTGTGTGTGTGTGTCAGAGGGAGAGCAGAGCATGCAAAAAAGAGTTTGAATAATGGGCTCTGTGTAGCATCTCATACATCATGGCTGATGTGTGGTGTGGATGGATGGCTGGCTGCATGGGCAGCCTATTTCTAGGAGACCTACCTATGGCATAGAACCAACACACACTGACAGGTTGCTGCAGTGCTGTATTTTGTTCTGGTCCCAGAGGCTGGCTGCAGCCTCTCAAAGACACCACTAAACTCTGTAAAGTCTAACTTCATGTGAAGTGTCCCATATACAGTATGATAGGGCTCAGAGAAAATAGCAGCAGGGCTCTGCAGGGCCAACTGCTGCTGCTGTCGAACTGGTAACATCGCGATTCATAAATGGCCTCTCAGCCCCTAGACGCCAAAAGGCATCTTGAATAGCTTTTATATTTGAGGGGAAACATGTATTAATGTCAAAATATACTTTTTTTTTTTTAACACTCTGAGGACAAAAGACGCACCGGCGCATCCGAACGATGTTTGACAAAACTCATACTCAAAATGCCATATTACTTTTATATTATTATTTCATTTCAGACATTTATTTACTATTTTAGTCATACAGTATATAACCTACGACTTTGGTAAACTCACTTTATGCACCGAAACAATTTGTACAACACATCATATTTCAAAAGAGATTTGAGGAATTTCAAAAAGCCGACATCAACGTATCAGCTTTAGCACCAAATTAGCTCTTTACACAGTGCTCTAGAAAAAATGTGGGCCTCACTATACAGAAAGCTGAGTTTGTTCTGAACATTTTGATATGAAACACATAGGGATGCAAATATAAGCAAATACCTTAAAAATGTAAAAGGTAAATTTAAGAAGATATGTGAAAATGCCCTTAGACCTCAGAGTGTTAAAGGGCAAGTCCATTAGATTTTAGATTCTTTTCCCGAGCCCGAACCGAGGCCGGGCTGATATTTTCCACCGCTATCCTCGGGCCGGGCCGGGCCCTTGATCAAGCATTTGTGTTTTTTTAATCATTACTTTATTAGCCTAATTCGGTGGGGAGCAAGCTATGCCTCTCCAGCTTCTCCCGTAGCTCTAGGTGTATGTCCTGCACTGACTGAGTGTGAGGTAAACTGGGCTACATCATGTCTCCCCCATCTGCAGCACTGTTGTCGGCCAGTGCGTCAGCATGCAGACCGTGGTGAAGGACAGTATTAATTAGGTGATGGAGACAAGAAAGTCTCCTATATGGTTCCAGGGCTTTGATTATGTTGCTGCCTTGATCTGTTATCCACACTATATGGCTGAGGGAGCTAGGGTCTGTTTGTTTTTAACATTTCTTCATTCGGATCCATTTGCGATCCATTCCAGTCTGAATAAACAAACAGTGCAGTTTACATGCTTCGTCCTTGTTGCATTACCTGTATTTATTAAGATCATTCTAAACAGATTTCTGTAGTTCAAACAACTCAGAATTGTAGTTGAGAACCTCAGTTATAACAGCCCACGTATTAAAAAAATGTCGGGTTTAAATCGGGCTCGGGCTCATAATTAAAGTTAATGTGTCGGGCCGGGCCGGGATCGGACGCAACGTGCACGGGCTCGGGTAGGGTCGGGCTTGATTTTTTGGGCCCGATCTAAGCTCTAAAGTCCATTATAGTTTGGTTTCTTGAGGTTTTTATATCATTGTGTTGCTTCCCAGTCGTGTTTATTATTTCTTCAAATCTAAATGTTCATATTTTGGTCAAAGTACTTGTGTTTAGCGTCAAAATGCTGTTTTCCCAAGCCCTTCTACCAACTTTTTCCCATCTGACCTGACTAGGTTTCTGGATGATGGCATTGCTACATGTATCCTTATCCATAGGGTGTATTATTACCTACAGTAACTTAGGCCCTGTTTACACGATGACGCTCGCGGGGGAAAACAAAATAATATTTTATCGGATGTGCCTTTCGTTTATATGGCGACGGCGTTTTTGGGGCTTAAAAACGCAAAAAAGTGAAACCACCCTCCAGAGTGGAAATCTTAAAACCCTCCACCGTTGTGTTACCGTCTAAAGGGTAAAAACACAAAAGTCTGAAGACAGCGGTGTGGAGAGAGACGAGAAAAAGGCATCCAGGTAGTCTGTTGTTACGGAGTAGGCTACAGAAATTATAGGCTCCTGTTATCTAAAAGATTTTCAACGTAATGGCTCAATATTTAAATTATTTCCATAATGTGGATAAGGTTGTTATAATTCGATGACCATGTAGGCTATGCATTTGAGCCAGAGTAGGCTACAATGAATGAACATATGCATGTGTTGTTGTTGTTGTTGGTTTTTTTTTTTTTGTTTTTTTTTGTTTATGTACGTTGCCGTATTGTTAATTGTATTTTTATTTTATTTATTTATGTTTTGTTTTTTTTCTTTCACTTCTTTGTTGTTGTAATTATTGTGTTATATGTTGGGACCCCCTCGAAAACGAGATGATACATCTCAAGGGGTTTATCCTAATAATAAACAAATTTTGAACATGATGATGCTTAAGATTATTATTATTTTGTCTTCCTAGAATATGTCTGATTTTGTCTTTGCCTAAGTGAAGTCAGGTTGATTTGATTTTGCTTTGCATCGCAGTCACTTTACATGTATTCAATATAGGCTGAATTGTACTGTAACAGTGGCATGAGACACAGACACACACACACACACACACACACACACACACACACACACACACACCCCTTGCTGATGTCAGCTCATTTGCAAGGTCTATCCAGTTGGCCATGGAACTGTGATGATAATTGTGGCAGGTTGCCAATACACACACACACACACACACACACACACACACACACACACACACACACACACACACACACACACACACACACACACACACGTTAATTTCTTGGGTTCAAATTGTTGGCCATGCTAATAGCTGTAGCTGTGTCCAGTGTTTGCCAAAGGTTTGATGGGCTTTCTCTTTCTTACTGCAGTCTATAGCAGAGAGAAATTATGGAAAATTAACCTTTATAGATATTGTAAACAAAAAAATCTAAGTAAATAAATTGAAGTGCATTGGTTGTAATTAGTAGTCGTAGTATTAGTACAGTTCAGTCATAAGTATTGGGGCAGTTGTACATTTTTCAATATGATAGCACTGTACTCAGGCACACTGGATTGGGTGTTAAACCGTGAAATTAAAGCTGAGAGAACATTTAACATCTTAATCTCAGTTTCATTTCCAATCCAACAAGTAAAACAATGCAGATGTACTGTACATGCATGTATATTAAATGTGTAAGAATTGGCATCTGTATTTTTCTGGCTGTACCTGTATATTGGCCTGAAGGATTCGTACAGTAAATGTATCTAAACAAACAGGACTGGGCAAGCCTAACTTAGCTGGCCCATGAGGGCAGCATGATACACCAGTGACCAAAGAGAACACCATGCCATTTTCACACTGTGGATACTGTGCAGTCACTTAATGTTTCAATCAGGCTGCTATGCTGCCAACTGTTGTCCTCTCACTGAAAACAGCCGAACCAAACATTTGATGGATTTGTTACTACGGCTGTCACTTTAAAAAAAATCCACTTCAAACTAATGAGAACTAAGACATCGTTGAACTAAATCATCCCTGAATACCTGAAATTATGTAACTCTACTTTCTGATCCTACTAGGACTTGGAGAGATGATGGGGATACCAGGTTAGAAAATAAATATTGTCATGGTTAACATTTCGATGTAGTCAATAGGTTTCTGGTTAGCTGTTATGTAGGATTGTGCTTTACGAGAGCTCTACCAGTGGTGGAAGAAGCATTGAGATCTTTGCAGTGGAACGAGTTGTAAAGTTGTAAACACAGTTGCCTAAACCCCGTATAGAGCTGAGGGCAACTGCAGAGTTGGTGACAATTCTCTGTGGGTTCGTCAATAACAACGACACCTTTCACATTACACATAGTCATTAGACCAAACCAAACCCTCTCCTTCCAGTACCACATCAACCACATTACAAAATCGGCATTCTTCCATCTTAAAAACATTGCCCGCCTTCGTCCCTCCCTTTCCTTCTCAGCCTTATCCACGCATTCACATACTGGGCTACTGCAAAAGCATTCTGTACGGCACACCCACCAAATTTCTCAAAAAAAAAGACAATAGATCCAAAACTTAGCAGCCCATTTACTCATTCAGCCATGGGCGTAAATTGCTAACTTCAAAACCGCTCTCCGAACCCATCTGTTTAAAGCTGCTTATAGCCTGTAACCAACTCAGCTGTTTCCATTTGTTTCTATCCTGTTACTATGCTGTTTTGCTGCACTTTTTTTTCATATTTATCTCTAGTTGTTATAGATGTTTTCGTACTGATCTTGCTATTGTTTTATATGCCTTTGAGTACTTTTTAAAGCGCTATATAAAATAAATGTATTTATTATTATTTGATCTATTGTTAATAGAAAGATATTGATGCAGCTAGGAGAGATGAGCCCTGTACAAAACTGACATACATTAAATGATATCACTTTTTTTAATTTTTTTGTTTTTTGTTTTTGGCAACCAGAAGTTCAGTCGGACAACTCACGTTTGGCGGCCAGACTCTGACTCTCTGACACTGTGTTTGGGTTTACATGAGATATTGGGTAGTGATGATAAAATAGCTTCCCCCTGGCTGCTAGGGTGGTGGTGGGGCTGAAAGCAGGCAGTCACACAGGTGCAGGGCGGCAGCAGCATTGACAAGGCAGAGATGGGGAAACTGTGCAGCTTAAATAGACCGCCAAATTGAAGGGGTGTGTTTGGTAAATTATATGGGGAGTGAAGCATGTCACGTGTGTATACAGCAGTGCAGCTCAAGTTGACTGCCTGAACTAGCTCGCAGGCGTTGCATCATTTCTACAAAGCACAGCTGAAAATACTTTGTTACATGCCTGTTTTTCCACGTACTGTATATAGCACCACATCAGGGGAAGATAATACAGGACCAAGTATTTAACACACAGGTTCAAATCAATGTCTGTCGGTTCATTAATACCATTGACATTTTTTTCTTATCAAGAAGAGTCTTAAGACCACATCAGTCAATTCAATTTTATTTATAGTATCAAATCATAACAAGAGTTATCTCAAGACACTTTACAGATAGAGTAGGTCTAGACAACACTATCATTTACAAAGACCCAACAATTCCAGTAATTCCCCCAAGAGCAAGCATTTAGTGTGACGGTGGCGAGGAAGAACTCCATTTTAGGAAGAAACCTGGGACAGACCCAGGCTCTCGGTAGGCGGTGTCTGACGGTGCCGGTTGGGGGTGTGATGAACAGTGGAAATAATAGTCACAATAAAGATAATGCAACTATGACTAGAAACAGTAGTTGTAGTAGTGCCGAGCAGGAACACGGCGGCAGCTGCAACCATTTAGGTGCCACCCTAATCCAAGGAAAACTGCAAGGCGAGAAAACATAAGGACTTCGGGGAATAAGCTCTCCGGAGCTAAGTTAGTAACAAGCAAATAAAACAAACATTCAAGTACATATACATCAATATTCACCCATTGGTTATACAAAGCAGACAAGCATTTTTGGTTCTAAACGTAACTATGTACAGCACAAAACACAACTGGGAGGAATGGTAGTATTGTGCACGCATGTCTGATGTAAAGTCCTGTGTTAGGGGTTAATAAAGTCTACCCACCAAACTTACCCTGCTGTATTCTTAGGCTAAATGTAAATTTTTCCATTGTATAGATTTGATAAAGAATGTCTATCCAGTCCTCAATTACTGGCTCTTGGAACTTTAACCATTTACGAGTTATTGCTTTTTTCATGCAGTCAGCAGGATAATCATATAAGTTCTATTTTTGGAGTGTATCTGTTGAGGGATATTACACAGGTAAATTATATCATGTTATAAATATTATAACATAATGACAGAAGATTGATTTACGTTGAATTTCAACTTCTGTCTCCTATTATTGTCTGTGCAATACTATAATAATCAATTATTTCTAGAATAGAATACACTTTATTGTCCCTGAGGGGAAATTTCTGTCAATCTGTTGCTTCACAATACACGCATGTAACAGAAAAAAACATTCTAAAATCGACATGAAAGCAACATAAAATCAAGCTAAGATCAACATAAGACATCCTAGGACATGAAGGAAGGACACAGACGATACTACCTCTTTAAAAGTGACTGTCGTAGCTGCTATGTGCAAAAAGTGCTAGTGTATTTATTGCACTTTGCTCTGTTGTGCTAAGTTTTTCTATTGGAGTTCATCAGCTTGATAGAGGTTGGGATAAACGATAACTTAAGTTTAGTTGTTTTACATCTCGGCACACGGAATCTTCTCCCTGATGGCAGAAGCTCATATCCAGGAAAGGGAGGGTGTTGAGAGCCTGCAGTAATTTTTTCTAGAATAGCAAATATCTTGAGTCACGTTATTACTGCATTACAAAAGTGAATAAAACTAAATAGATAACTGATGTATACTGTATAGTCTTTTTTAAGACATTTTCTGAGGCATCTGATCTCATTGTGTCTGGACTTGCATCTCCTTTCTGTGGTGTCAATGAGCAAAACAGCAGCAGCACAAAAGCTGCTCTGTATATCCAGATTTGACTCTAGACACAGATAGCAGCCTGAGTGTGAGCTCAGTAAATTTGTCTGCAGAAACTCCTCATGGTTATTAATGTTTTATTGCATCACAAACGGAAGCTTAATTAGCCCTTTCTGCTGACACTGCACAAAGCAAAATGAAGAGTACAATTTTGTGTGTGTGTGTGTGTGTGTGTGTGTGTGTGTGTGTGTGTGTGTGTGCGCGCGCATCACCATGAGCTTGTTCTCCAGCATTGATTGATGGGATGGTGTGATGAATAGAGACTTAGACACAGACAGGCTTGTGGAGTGAAGAGAGAGAGTAATATCTGATGTCTTTATTAGAAGGCAGAGGGGTGTGTTGTCCTTATAGAGCATCACAAGCAGAGTGACGCCTAGATCGGAAAGTTGCTAATTGTAGGCCACTAGTGGTACAGCGGTATAAGCTCATCCCTGAGTGGTATGCCAATTAGTACAGTGGCATAGGGGGATCATGGAAGCGGTATGCCGCTTGAACATACCGTTTCCTAACGGCAGGTTTTGCTTGAAAGTGGTAGGCCACTGGCAGGACAGCCAAGCCGGTGTAGCCAGTTTGATTGATTAAAGTAGAAGCCGTTTCATATGTGCATATAGAGAGGCAATGTCCCTCCCCTTCCAGTGGACCTCATGGGACCAGTGGTGGAAGAAGTATTCAGATCCTTTACTTTAGTATAACTAATACCACACTGTACAAATACTTTTTTGGGCATTTCTGCCTTTATTTGATAGGAAAGCTGAGATATGAAAGGGGAGAGAGAGGGGGGAAGACATGCAGGAAAACCGTCACAGGTCAGATTCGAACCCTGGACCTTCTGCGTCGAGGAATAAACCTCTGCATATTGCTCCCGCTCTACCAACGGAGTTTACCAGCCACTTGAAAATGTTACTTAAGTAAAAGTATGTAAGTATCATCAGGAAAATGTACTTAAACTATTAAAAGTAAAAGTACTCAATGCAGAAAAATCCTCCCATTTTAGAAAGTATAAAGGATCCAAACCGTTACGTACCAGGTAATGTCAAGTGGTGCATAGAACAGATAAACACAAATTGAACAAGAACACAAACCCTCTCCCACCCCCCACCCTCTGTGGTCTCAAGGAATACAAAAGAAAGAAAGAAACAGACAACAGCAATCCTGGACCGTAGTGATGCCGGCAGCGCAGACCAATTGGCCAGATCCCTTTGAACACTACTTAATAGTTTTATAGTTGTCCTGGACAACTCGCTGTAGCGACGCATGTATGGTGACGCCTAAATATGTAATTTTTCTTTGGGTTGGTATTGTAACACTAATGGATGATGTCACATGCCTGTTGTTCAATAAAAGAAGATTAGATTTATTCCAGTTAATTTTATAGACAGAGATTGAGCCAAATTCATTGAAGATCTCATGAAGTTTTGCAATAGAGTCCTCAAGATCAGAGATGTACAACAAAATATCATCTGCAAATAATGATACTGAGCTGCTATTGGATTTAATCTGGACATTACAGATTTTATTTTGCCTTATGGCTTGGGCTAACGGTTCAAGAAAGATTGCAAACAGCATGGGGGACAGCGGGCATCTCTGTCGCGAGCCCCACTCGATGGGAAATGGCTGAGAATGCAAGCCATTGGTTGAGACTATGGCCGTGGGGTTCGCATATAAAGTATGAACCATGTCAATGAATTTGGCCCCCAAACCAAGCCTCTCCATTACTTGCCATAAGTAGATCCACTCTAGGCGGGCGAAAGCCTTTTCCGCGTCCACTGATAGTAGAAGGTTTTTGGCTTCTTCTATTACATGATATAGTCTGCGTACATTGTCTGCAGCATGACACTTTGGTATAAAACCTTATTGGTCGGGGTGGACTAGCTTCTCAAGACTAGCAAAGTGCTCTAGGCTTAGAGCCAAGACTTTGGAATAAAGCTTAATATCAGTCCCGATGAGGCTGATGGGCCTGAAATTTGAGCAATCCGTAAGGTCTTTGCAATTTTTGGGCATGACAGAAATTAGCACAGTGTTGGTTTGTTAGTGGAAAGTACCCTTCTCAATGGCTGAGGTTAAAGCTTGTAAGATGGTAGGTCCTAATATGTCAAAAAGAAGTTTTGATGGAATTCCATCCAACCCTGGTGTTTTTCCCTTTTTTAACTGTTTTTAATGCTGATTTAAGTTCTTCTAATGTTATAGGTTGACCCAGTTCTTCTGCCTCCTCTGAGAAGAGGCAGGTTTAGTTCTTTTAGGAACTCCTGGCACTGTCAGATCTGAGTTGCAGGAGGACTCATACAACTTTGAATAGAAGGATTGAAAATCGGCACTGATATCCTTAGGATTTGTTGAGATACCTCGGTCTGTGCGGATGCTGTTGATAGTAGCTCTGGATTTGCTTTGTTTTAATTTCAGAGCAAGCAATTTGCTTGGTTTACAGCCATTAAAATAATAATTTGGCCTCACTCTGTGCATTATGAATTCAGCTCTCCTCCTTAGCAGATCATTTAGCTCTGTTCGACTTGTGACTAGAAGAGTATATGTAGATTTAGAAAACACGTCTTAAGAGACTGCTCTAGAGATTTACAGCGTTCTTCCAACTCCGCAATCCTTGCCTCTCTTTTCCTCTTCAAGTTGAGCGCGAAGGAAGATGTGAAATCTCTAATAACTCCTTTAGTTGCCTGCCAGGTATGTGCAGGGTCAGAAACTGAGTCGGTGTTGATTGATATAAACTCAGCCAGTCTGGCTCTAAATTCGGCATCAAAAGCTGTGTTCTTGAGAAGGGAATTATTAAATTGCCACCTCCTAGATGTTTCTCCTAACATATCACAACGGAATGTGTTTATCAGCGCATTGTGATCAGACAGAATTGCTAGTTCTATTGCTATCATGTGGAACATTGCCTTAAGCTCACTGGAGCACAAAATATAATCAATGCAGGAGTGGGTGAGGTGACGTGTGGAAAAGAAGGTGTAATCCTTGCTAGTAGGGTTGTGCATCCTCCATATATCTGTAAAATGGTGGGATTACACAACTGCTTTAAACATGTCTGATGTTATGACTATTATTGCCACCATTCACCACACCCCCAACCGGTGCCGTCAGACACCGCCTACCAAGAGTCTGGGTCTGTCCGAGGTTTCTTCCTAACAAAAAAGGGAGTTTTTCCTTGCTACTGTCGCAATAGCTACTGCTAATGCTTTCTCTTGAGGCAAGCGCTGTAATAGTTGGGGCTTCGTAAACTACAGAGTGTGGTCTAGACCTACTCTATCTGTAAAGTGTCTCGAGATAACTCTTGTTATGATTTGATACTATAAATAAAATTGAATTGAATTGATACATGTTTTTGGGATTTTGTGTGATTGACCCCTGATCTATCCTGATTTAAATCTATCACTGCATTCATGTCTCCCCCTATAATTAGTGAATATTCATTGAGAGAAAGCAGTTAATTGGTTAGGCGCGGGAAAAAGTTTTCATCATATACCGAAACAACATTTTCCTACTCCTTATTGTGGTACATATATAAGATATCCTGCCTGATAGGTCTTTACTATTTTTGTCTATGGTGAGTGCGCATTTCCGCAACAGCAACACAATGGAGCCCTTGGTTTTGGTGTCGTCACTAGATGAGGCAGCAACCTTGAAGTATTTATTTTGTAGATGATTTACATCTCTTTTACATAAATGTGACTCTTGTATCAGCACCACATCTATGTTCTTCCTTCTTAAATAGTCCAGGAATTTAGCTCGTTTGATCGGCCCGTTTAGCCCCCCTGATGTTGACTGAAAGGATTGAGAGCTTAGCCATCTTTGAAATTTTGTCTTGAGTAACCTGATACATTTGTAGCAAAGGGAGAACTGTTACCTCCACACAAAGTGAGGTAAAAACATAAAAAATAAAATAAATCCCCTAAACCTCTGAGACCGCAGACCCCTGTCTGCAAGATACGTGACCACATCAAACGCAGCTCGCGCAAACTCCAGCCCAAAATTACCCCTCCTGTCCGAAGTCAGGTTACACTTTACTTGAAGGTATCTACATAAGAGTGACATGACACTGTCATGAACGTGTCATAAACACTAACAGTCATAAACGTTTTTGACATAACGCTTCTTTTAGTAAGTGTCATTCGGTTTTTGTCATGACAAGTTAGGGTTAGGGTTAGGGTTCATGTGTCATGACTGTGTCATGTCAGTCTTATGCAGATACCTTCAAGTAAAGTGTTACCAAGTATTTTATCTTTGTAATTTTGCAGTGGTTAAATTTGTTTTTATATATTCATAGGGGATGGATTCCAAATACATTTGTTTTATTGTAAACCAGGTCTAAAGGAGGACTACATCACAAATATTTTACTATTGTATAATCTCTCTACCCAACTGCTTATCCTGTGTGGGGTTGTGGCTAACTGATTGTCATGAAGTAGACATAGTCTGTCAAACGTGTGATGCTACTGAAATCATTTAATGCATTTATACTGCATTCGGCTGGTTGTGATGAAAGATTTTCACAAAGAAAAGGACATACAGCATAGAGCATACAACACAACTGTGTGTACACATTTGATGAAATGTGATCCTGCATGTGGTGTTGTTTTTTGTATATGACCGTGTTGTAGCTGACAACACGCAGAAAGATTAACAGCTGCTGAAACAGTAGTGTCTTTATGAAATGGATTCTCCTCTCCTCTGCTTCAGCTCTAGGGTTCAAGTTTCCTGCAGTGGGAGGCGTGTGGGCGGTGTGTGATCATAGTCTAGTGATCTAGCTGCATAATGCACAATAGACAAGGGACACATACACATACACTTGTGGTAGATGAGGAAGTGATGAGCAGATATGACAAAAGATACATTCAAGGCATGGGCCGGTAACCGGTTTCAAGGTAAGTCAAGGTTTCAAAACCACTAACATTTTCTGTTATACCGTTCCTAAGGTGTAAGCTGTTTTTTATGAGTGGTCAAGGACAGAAAGTGCAGTTTAGTAATCCGTCTTCCTGCCAGTGTGCAGTGTGTTTAAAAATAAAATAAATTAATACAATAAATACATACATTTTAAAGCTGTAATTGCAATACCGTAAAACCGTGATATTTTTGCTGAAGGTAATCATACCATTAGAAGCGTATACAGGCCCATGCCTAATACATTCTCTTAATCTGTATTTTAACGTTAAAGCTTTAGTGCGTAACTTTTTGATATTAATGAACGTCCGTTACGCGGTGTACGGTCACGGTAGGCTTGTATCATGTGGACGCACAGACAGTTTGTTGTCATTACTTAGAATTCCTCATGGGGGCGGCAAAAACCACACACACCTTAGCTTTAATAGGTGGAATTTTCTGTTTAAAGTTCCTGACAGAAAAAAAACTACCTAAAATGGCTTTAGTGGTTCCAGGTATGAGGGGCCACTCATGTCTTTGTGTGAGAGCATTATGTGTACTCCTACTAGCCTTTTGGCAGGATGATCTGTGAGTGCTGGCCTGGGTTAGAGAGGCAGAAAGTGAAATTAAAATGAAAGTATGACAAGTGTTAGTCTTTTTAAGTGAGTACTCATAAAAACTGAGATATGTATGATCTAGCCTGACAGGTTTGATGATGACATTCCCCCTTGCATCACAAATACTGAGAGAATAGTATTATTTTGGTTTGGATGATGTAATAGGATTGTGTGGGAAATTATGTAAAGCAATTCAACCTCATTGGAAACTATGGAACAGTGTGAATAAGGACCTCACTTTAGAAAGGGTTGGGCGGGAGGGGGATAAGTACATTGTCTATGCATACAAATTAGACGATGATGAAGAATGATGAGAATTAAATATACAAAGGAAAAATATTTGACAAAACATTTGTTAAATCAAAGTTTCAGACACATGCATTTGTGTATGTTTATACATATACAAATGCGTTGGAATCCTTTTGAGTGAAATACAGCCACATTTTAGACCATTTAGCTTTAACACTAGCACCGGGGTACTATAGCCACTAATTCCGACTCCCAAGAGTGTCTGTATCCTTTTGTAATCGCTGATAGGCCGTTAATGAATTATCCCGTTCCATCTCTATATAGGGCTTCTGTAATCTCTATAACAGCAAGGGGACACGCAGCCCGCACATACTTTTGTAATCCATTCCACCATTTTTATTTTGGCATGTTAACTAAATGGTAAATATAATCAAATTATGACATTATTACATTTTATCTAACAAAAGAACAACAATAAGTCTAGAGTTGTCCCTGCCCCAGTATCAGCCATAACTACAGCAGATAACTTCTAAAATAAAATTAAAATACAATTAGGCCTATATAAAGACATCTCCTTTCCTCACCACCACAGGCTTCTCCAGTCTTACACCAAAATCTGTGACCCGTCAGAATGTGTTACTGTAGCGCCGTCTACCTGCCGTAAATCATTCTGTGACTTCACAGGAAAAATCAGACCCGGGAAAAGGAATTAATAAAAACTAGTCTTGTTTGCTGTTACAGGTCATTTATGATCATCAGATGGAAAATTACACAGTTACATATAGTTACTTAAAAATTTAAAATATCTGATTTGGACACAGTACTAGCTTCCCTCATGTTTACAAAGCTACTGTTTTTAGTAGTAGTTTTTTTCTTTGGACGCATTATTTTTTCTGTAATTTTGACAGCCATAATTCTGATGTATAATTTTAATAGACATCTGTCAGCCAATCAGAAATTACTGGAATAAGGCTTAGTTTAGTTTTTTGCACAAACGAAGATATAAAGTACTTAACATAGTTTAAAAAAGCTATTTCAGTGCAGGAAAAGAAGGAAGCATTAAAGGCTTATTTAGAGTCCTCCCCTAATACAAATTAACAAAAAACCTAATAAAAATCATAGAAATGCTCTACCAAAATAAAACAATACAACAAACAAACAAACACGCACAAAAAGAAAGCATATAACACAGAATATATACATATAAAAAAAAGAAGCAAGTAAAAGGACAAGGTGAACAGAAAAACTAACCATAGAGTAAGACAATAAATACAACCAACAGAATCATCCTAACATAAGGTTTAAGATGAAATGAGAAACTTCTTCAACTGTGACCTATAGGCTGGTAAGGAAGTTCATGTTTTTAGTCAACCATTGAATTTCATAGTCATGGACCTCTCTATATGTCTTGATGTGTGACAAATAGGCAAATAGAATTCATTATTTGCCTAGTTGAATGTGAGTGAATATCTGAAGAAGGAAAAATAATTGTGAAATGTATCTGGGAGAACGTCCCTGCAATTCATACATTTAAACATAAACATGCATGTCTGAAAAATATTTACCTTATCAAGAGACACCAATCAAAATATCTTGAATAGAGGTGTAGATGGATCTCGTCCAAGGGTGTAGGTTTTGTTTCAACATTGGGGGGACACACACACACACACACACACACACACACACACACACACACACACACACACATTATAACCGGGGGGTATGGGGGTCCTCTGCTAGAAATTTTTTAGCGTCAAACACTTAATTTCCTGTATTCTGGTGAATTTTTCTGCAACAATTTGTGCCTTTTTTCTGCACAAATCACATCTTTATTTTATTTTTTTATTATCTATGCCCCTTGTGTTCTTTAACCCCCCAATGTAGCATGTAATTATATTTCAGAGTTACTGTTTTCTGTCAGATCGTTTATAGATCTGGACATTACCGACTAGGGCTGCACAATTAATCGCAGTTTTATCGAAATTGCAATATGGACAAGTGCAACATCCAAATCGCAGGGGGGCGCAATATTTGTTAAAGGCAAAATATGTGTCAAACCAAAGTCAAAGTATTGTGGTGCTGCAGAGATGTCCCGGTCTACAAATCGTATCCTACAGACTAAAGAAAAAAAATCTTTGTTTGGTATAGATCCTTTTTTTTATATATATATATTTTTCAATAACAATGAGAATAATGATACAAAAATGATCATTCCCTTAGGGCTGGGCAATATTTCAATATTATATCGATATCGTGATATGAGACTAGATATCGTCTTCGATTTTTAAGAATTGTAATATTGTTACATAGTAAGTTTAGTCTTTCTGGTTTCAAAGGCTGCATTACTGTTGTAACTGTTCTATTATTTGCCTTTAACCACTTAGACATTATATCCACATTATGATGGTTATTTATCTAAAATCTAAATGTGGAAGATATTTTGTGAAAGCACCAATTGTCAACCTTACAATATCGTTGCAATATCGACATCGAGGTGTTTGGTCAAAAATATCGTGATATTTGATTTTCTCCATATTGCCCAGCCCTACATTCCCTCCAATATCGTGAATCATATCGCAATTGCAATATCAGTCAAAATAATCGCAATTAGATATTTTCCCAATATCGTGCAGCCCTATTACCGACTGCACTTGAAGGCAGCTTCATTTCGGAGAAAGAGAAAGAGAAAAGAGACGCGTGCTGCACGGTTAGGATGGTACGGTCCACTATAGTGGTTTCTGAAATCGTTGGGAAACATATTTACAGGTAAGAAGGGCATATACATGTTCTTAGCCCCCTGAACGGTTACCTCTTTTGGGGAGTGGCTTGTCAAATTTTTTGAGGGGGACAAATCTACCTCTTCTAAATATTGGGGGAGGGGGCATATCCCCTGTATTCAACGCCTATGATCTCATCTGTTAGAATGTGAAAACCATTCTCAAAAAACTCTTCTGAATTACAAGTATAAGGCCCCATAAAGAACAGATATTCTGACCAAATAATCCTCATAGATGCCTTGTTGTTGGGAGTGCAGGATGTTTTCAGTGCAAAGGCTTCTTCTGTTAGTTCTAAGCTCAGCCATATGTCTTCAGTCCCACATAAAGACAGGGTTTACATAACAGCTGGCTGCATCTCCCTGCTTTAACCCCTCCACATCTGAATGTGCACCAGTTAATCTGTGTCTTTTACTTTTTTCTGCCAGCATCACTCTTTTCTCCCTATATCAATATCCTTCTTGTAGTCCGGCTTAGTATGAGGAAGGCAGTGCTGCTCTGTTGTTGTAATTACAGAGACATTTGGGATTATGCCAGGAATGTTGGCAGCAGTTGTATGGTTAAAGTCAAAATCCTACAAATCCTGCTGGCAATTGTGAGTTAGAGTGTGGTCATTGTGGGGCCAGCTGGATGGGACTGTGTCAGAACACGTACTGTGGTAGAGTATTGATTTAGTGTTAAGGGGCGACACCCCAGGCAAAACCATTATTTTTAAATTTTGAGTTTTGGGGCCATTTTACTTCCATAGCATGTCTTCTTTCAGACTATTGGGAAAAAAACATCCAAAATACACATTTAGGTGTTATTTTATTACACTTGTATTGGTCTTTTATTGCACCTGTGAATTTCTCCTAAATTCAGCAAAAGTTAGCATTAGATAATGCCTCATTTGCAGATTTTAACAAAACATTTCAGAAAACTTTTAATACAAAAATATATGTCTTAATGTAAGTAATTAACTGGGAAAGTAAAAATTTTTTTACCCTATCACCTGTAATGTCTTGCAAAATATCTGATATTTTATAATCCATATCTTTAAAGGCCGTTTTCTCAAAATGGGTTTTTCTCTGACTCTGAGCCAGAAATCTCCACTTCAGTAGCACTTACATACACCAAACTTTCCAGATACAGTCCTATCTACATTCTGAAGGTTTTTACAGAGGGGTTTGTTCAGATATCATTCATAGCCTAATTTATGTAACTGTTTATACGTGAAAACATGGCGAAAAGGGATTTTTCATGGCTGTTTTTTTCATATTCTGATTTATGCAGTGATAAAAGGAGATATCCAAAATCCCCTCTGTAAAACCCTTTGACCCAACAAAATAAAAGAAGACTTTTGAACCTGGCTTTATCCAATGTTCAGATTTCTGCTCTGGAAATGAATGCAAATTAGCACATATTTAACAAGATAATGCTTAATTTCCATAATTAAACATAAAATTCCAGAAAACTTGTAATACAAAAGATATTTGTTTTAATGTCAGTAATCAACTAGGGAAGTTTCACGGTAATATTTATTAGTTCATTTTCCCCCTATTCACCTGCAGTGTCTCCCCTTAAATCAAATGCGTGGGACATTACTTTTAACTCAAAATTTGACCTTTGTCAAGTGTATTTTGAGTATTGTGAGGAAAAACGTTTTTACATTACATTTATTTAGCTGATGCTTATATCCAGAGCAACTTACAATAAGTGCATTCAACCATGTGGATACAAAGCAGAAATTGCAAGAACAAAACAAGTACATAAACTTGATCAAATACGCTGAACTGCTTCAAGTGCTGCAGTTAGAAACAGTAAGACACAGAGAAAGCGTTTCTTTTCATGGGCCAAGGTGCAGTCTGAACAGATGGGTTTTCAGTAGGGCTGTTGAAATTGGGCAAAAATGATGTTCTATTTCTTCTAAAAAAACACAGGTTCAAATATATAGCCTATTTTTGCATATTATGTCCATAACGGGAGACATAACTACTTGTATACTCTAGGTATATTTATTTCAATTAAACATGTATTTTAAAAGAGCACATTACAAAATAAACTTATAAAATAATGTCCTATATAATGTAAAACTTAAAAACTGTAGACTCATCTCTCTGGAGTGTGCAGGAGGCAGGACATGACGCAAATTACACCGCAATCACGTTTCTGGTTTGTAATTTGGTCATAATCAATGGAGTCTCTTGCCGTTCATTGAATTTGTCTGATTATTCCGTCCGAACACCCCCCTATTATTTGCCAGGATCAGCGGCGATTAACGTTGGTACTCTCCTCTACAGTCGAATTGACGCATTTGCATAAGGACTGTAACATGCTGACCTGGCTATCACGTCATCATGCGAGAAACGCTGGAATTTTTCTTGTTGTATACTTCTGGATCTGGCACTTTCCTCGCCCTTTTCCACATGCCTTTTTATTGTTCCCCCTCTGTCATTGATGACTGGCAGTATGAATGTGCATTTGTTTTGGTGAACTGTGGAAAACTGAATGCCCTTCAAGGATAAATAAATAAATCTATCTCTATCTGTATAGCACATAAAAATCCATCTTGTCAGGCTCCAAGTAATGCGTTTGTGTCCGAACAGCAGCGGAGCCAACCAATCCCTGTCCTGTGAGGAGCTACTGGCAGCTACAGGCAAGGTTTAGGTGCGTGTGACGGCCGCGACTGTTCGTTCAAAACAACAATGGCGGACGTGATAAACAGATGGTTTTCATTTCATTTAATTTAGCTGATGCTTTTTATCCAACGCGACTTCCAATAAGTGTATTCAACCATGAAGGTACAAACTCAATACAGCAAGAATCACATAGAAGTACATTAGCTTGAAATAAACCAAACTACAAAGTGCAAAACAATTTAACCATCATCTTCTTAGCCAAGGTGCAGTCGGAAGAGATGTGTTTTTAGCCTGCGATGGAAGACTGGGTGTAGACGTCAATGGGGAGCTTGTTCCACCATTTAGGAGCCTGGACAGCAAACTGTCTGGATTTCGTTGAGTGATTAGGTGTCCCTCGCAGTGAGGGAGCAGCAAGCACATTGGCTGATGCAGAGCGGATGTAGGCTAGGCCTGATCAGTTGGCAGCACGGTATGCAAGTTAGGAAAATAAGTTTGAAATATACCAACATTTTCGAGTCCAATTTTTACTCTTTTAGTTGTAGTTTGTTCTCCAGCAACTCCTAAAAAAATATCTAGCTACTAGCTACCTCTCTCTGATGTCTTGTGCTGGGCAGTTAGCACACACTTGGCCTGTGTGAACATGTTTGCTGGAAAAGGCCGCCCCCGGTTTTATGTGGGGGGGAAGAGAGCCGTGAGTCCAACCATAAAGTCTATGTGTAGCCTAAGAACCAAAACAATGAGCTAAAGGAGGCTAAAAGCTGAGTAGCGAAGCTGCAGGGGCTTAATTCTTACTTGGTTTGCCGCCATTAAGCGAGTACCGTTCAGATGAGAAGAAAAAAAAATCCATGGGTAATGTACTATTCAAATACGAAATTCATACTCTGTGAGTAAGTTTAAAGGTCTGCTTACTAGCTTTCTGAAACTTTACTCACATCAAGAATGAACTTCCATGCACAAATTTTGCCATGGGAAAGTTTTGTACTTCAGCCTGTGTGTCTAATGCATCGCATGCCTGTTGCCCTCAGCAAATTAGGCTATTGTTGTTTATCATTCACACCAAGGAAGCTAGCGTCCTATGTTGAACTGATAATCATGATAGCAAACTGGCTGAGAAGTCATGTATGATCTACCCAAACACATGCATGCACTAGGGCTGCACGATTAATCTAATCGCAATCACGATGTCACTGTGCGATTACATAACCACAAAAATTGTGTGATTTTTAAGTAAACAAAAAGGTGTGCTGTCAGCGTGACACTCTGTGTGCACTCCACGTCTCCACGTTGTAACACCCTTCACTTTACCGACAGTATTAACTTCCCATTCATATCAGGTCCTCCTCTACTGCCGAGATCTTTACGTCTCGTCTTAAAACACATTTTTATTCTTTGGCGTATGATTTAGTTTAGGGACATTTGTATAGAAGTGTGTTGTTTGTATGATGTTCATCATTTGTTTTTATAACATAATAGAACTTTGTGCAGCACTTTGTTCAGCCTAGGTTGGTTTTAAATGTGCTCTATAAATAAATGGACTTGACTTGACTAACAACAGTCGAAGCCACTGTGTCTTAAGAAGGTTGGTGTTTTTATTTCTTGTTCACTGGTAACTCACTTTACATCATCTTTGCTATTTTTTTCCCTCTGGATTTTCCCTGACACAGTCGCTACGCTAACTCCGACACCGCTCATGGTCGCTCTCCTCGCCTCGCCACTCCCACACGGACGTCACTCACTCGCCTGCTGTTCTCGCTCTCACTAATGCCTGATTTATGGTTCTGTGTTGAATCTACGTTGAATCTTCCCTCTGAATTATGCTACCCCATGGATGTATTAAGCGACCCTCCTAACAAGATCCACAAAAGATATGACCAGTGACCAGTTAGTCTGTTACGGTCACGTGAGTATCAGAAGTGTAGAGAGGTTCAGACTGAGCTTGCAGACAAAGACAAATACTTGTTCAAAGTATATTTTCTAACTTAATCACTAGTTATTATATTACACCCATCTTGAATGTCATTGTTTATTAGGGCATACAAAATGTATTCATTTAATAAGAGTTTGTATTTTTATTCTTTAATTGTCTAAAATATTAAATTATTTAAAAAAGTATTGCACATTTTTGTTT
Organism: Sander lucioperca; assembly: GCF_008315115.2. Lineage (NCBI taxonomy): Eukaryota > Metazoa > Chordata > Actinopteri > Perciformes > Percidae > Sander > Sander lucioperca. The sequence goes on along the minus strand of NC_050194.1, from coordinate 27,775,060 downwards.
ATGTACTGTATTTCTTATTATGCCTATTAACTTTGTATGTTCAAGTTAAAAAAATTACACATTTCATACACATAAGTAGCTTATTTTCTGCATTTTCTTGATTATCAAGTAAACTCATGATGCCATTATATCGCAATGGTAATTGCCGCATTGTAAATCGCAATATGCCTTTTTCTCCAAATCGTGCAGCCCTAGCATGAACTCAGACCTACCTGCTTCATACAGTATGTACTAATTACAGTAGTAATAACAGTAAGTATTATAATACCATTCTCATATGAGCATCATATGAGGACTTACGTAAAAGTAAGTTAAAAGGTTTGCAGTTTGTACTGGAGCATTTTGCAGTTACTATTTCTGTACTTTTCTTTTATGGCTTCACTGTGGCTCAACCAGAGAGCATAACATAAAACATGCCACAACAAAAGATTACCAGAAGAAAGATGACTTTAAAAATGTCTGTTGAGCTGCCCTAGCACCAAATAAAAAGGCACAACATTATTACCAGAGACCTCCAACCAAACTAATAAATAAAACCAATGAGAAATCAACTCAACAAATGAAACAAAGAGCTCTGCCACAAGCCCACAAAGTGACAAATGGTGAATAATGAGAACATAATGAAACCGTATTCACATTAAGACATAACTCAGCAACAACATTGTCCTTGCCCCTGATTTGCATGGCCTCAGGTTGAACATCCAACAAATTAATCTCTGTTTAGAATTCTGCATCTAATAAATATGAGGGCTTGCAGTCAGTGGGGAGTATAGTTGGTTGGTTAGAAGAGTTCCGAATGATTTAGGGGGACTGAGCCAAGATTCGGTTGCATAGGGAAGACATGTTAACGACATGTTAACTTTCTAAAGAAATAGCACCTGGCTAAATGAGAAGGGAACCAACTAGGCCTGAACGATTTTGGGAAAAAATGTAAGATATTGCGATAACGATTCAATTTGCAATTTTTTTTCTTAAAAGTTAAAGTTCAATATTCACTACGTAAACATGTCCTGGGCATTATAACATGAGACACCATCAAAACTGCTCTACAGTATATTCTTATGCAGGGATGAGAACATAGATATGAATTGCCAGCAATAAGTGTTTTTCTTTTAATAAGAATAGTCAAATACAGAACATTTATCACAGAAGCTAAAGTTATAATAATAATTGCAGAGAATAAATTAGCAGTTTACTTGCTAAGTGGTAGGAAATGTATAGTGTAGGTTTCAGTTTGTTTTTGAATAAATGATGTAGCTCCTCAAAACCCAAATAAAGTTCCTGTGTGTTGCTTCTCAACTACGCAGCAAAACAAAAAGGGCAGTGGTTGCGCGGGGAGAGCAGCAGTCAGTTGAAAAAATTCTGACACCAGAGAGAGGATACGAGAGGACGGGGGAAGCCCGTCTACAAACCAATCAATTACAAGCATCGGAAGACGCGGCTCACGTATGTGATGACGACAGGACGTAGTTATGTCACTTATAGTTCTTTAGTGCTCTTGCATAATTGCAGTGTGAAACCAGAACTAACCGGATCCAATGTATACAATATAACAAAAACATGGTTTCAGGTGTGAAAAGGCCCTTAATGAACTGTCAAAGTACACAGAGTAGGATACAAGCACAAAAAAACTGTTTTTGTCACTGATCAGAGACAATCGCTGCACTGTGCTGATGCATGTTTGTGTGGTTACTTAATGATTAGTCTCGCTTTGCCAGACCATCCTCCAAATTGCGCTGAAGGACGGTCTGGCTACTCCACATAGCATTCGGGGATGGGAGTAAAACGTGCTCTGGTTTATTGGCATTTCTTTAAACTAATCAGAATCGTCATGGGCGGCGCTAAGCTCCGCACAGAGCCGCTGCAAAATAGTCTAGCTAGCTGTCTGGATTTACCCTGCAGAGATCTGAGGAGCAGTCCAAAAAAGTCCTTATTAGTTCACTGAATTTTAAATTCCAACACAAAGAAAGCGGACATGTATCCGGCGGAATTTCCTGCAGCACCGGAGCTATCCCGGAAGTGTAACATCAAGGATATACCCTACTTATTGATAAGCAGAAGATGTACAGTATATATCACTTATACAGTTTGCTTATGGATTTAGTAGTTTGCTGTTGATTTTATGCTAAAACCACATATCTTAACTCTTTTGGTTGGTAGGGCTGGGTATCGTTTAATAATGTATGATACCAGTACCCTTATGAAAATGGTACCAATCCCAATAGAGCACTTGATTTGATACCTTTTTTTCTTCTTCATTTTAAATGTGAACGAAAGCATCTCGGCTCACTGAACTGCCAACTCAAATATGCCACGCTCAACTTCACCACACCACAGTCTATATGGGTTGTAGCTGCTGCGGTAGTCGGCAGTCGTCGCAATAAATCGTTTGCGGTGATTGGCTGCGAGCAAAACCATACGGATGAAGGCATTGTTTGACTGAAGAAACTTTGACATTACTTGGTACTGGGTTATTTTGGTTAATACCTACTACCCAGCCCTAGTGGTTGGACTCTTTTCCTTCACACCACAAGCAAACTGCACCAGAGTCCCCTTGGAAGTGGACTAATACCTTTTGAAAAAAAAAAAGAGGTTTGACAGCTTTCACACCAGCCCAATCAAACTTAAACTAAACGGACAAATTCACAAGAATGAATTTGAACCCATCCAAACAGGGTAGTTGTTAAAGCACTCTTAACACCAGGGATCGACCCATACTGGTTTTTCAAGGCCGATACCGATTATTAGTAGTTAATGAACCCGATAACCGATATTTCGAACCCATATGCATTTACAGTGAAAATGAAAAGATTTTGGAATGTTACTAACTCCAACACAAAACTTTGTTTAAATGCTTTAAGCAATTATTTAATAAATGAGAAACCTTCAACATAATACACAGTAAAAGATAGTCAGATAGTGTTGTGGGGGGGGGGACATTAAGTCCGACTCAGTGGTGAGTGAAACCAAAGCAGAGGGACAGACACAGAGCTGTAGCCGAGTCAAAGTAGAACACTTTTTAATAAATTAACTTTATTGGCTATCGGACAAATAAAACGCCGATGCAGATAATTTGCAAACTGCCAAAAGACGGCCCGATAATCAGCCAGGGCTGATAATTGGTCTATCCCTACTTAAAGGTCCCATGGCATGAAAATTTCACTTTATGATGTTTTTTTAACATTAATATGAGTTACCCCAGCCTGCTTATGGTCCCCCAGTGGCTAGAAATGGTGATAGGTGTAAACCGAGCCCTGGGTGTCCTGCTCTGCCTTTGAGAAAATGAAAGCTCAGATGGGCCGATCTGGAATCTTCCCTTTATGACATCATAAGGGGAAAGGTTACCTGTCCTTTCTCTGCTTTGTCCACCCAGAGAATTTGGCCCACCCATGAGAAAGAGAGAGACATCATGGCTTGCAAACGAGCAAAGCATGGCAGTTGGTCAAGGCCACACCCCCACCCTCCACCTTGCCCCCCCCTCTCTCCTTCTCAATAGCATTTAAAGCTACAGACACAGAAATGGCACATCCTAAGGAAAGCTCATTGTGGGACTGGCTCTAGTGGCTGGAATTCTGCACCAAGGCTGAATTTAGGGAAAGAGACTTCAGATACAGTATTAGGGGACCACTAAGGTCTATATAAAAGAGACTTCAGATACAGTATTAGGGGACCACTAAGGCCTATATAAAAGAGACTTCAGATACAGTATTAGGGGACCACTAAGGTCTATATAAAAGAGACTTCAGATACAGTATTAGGGGACCACTAAGGTCTATATAAAAGAGACATCAGATACAGTATTAGGAGACCACTAAGGTCTATATAAAAGAGACTTCAGATACAGTATTAGGGGACCACTAAGGTCTATATAAAGAGACATCAGATACAGTATTAGGAGACCACTAAGGTCTATATAAAAGAGACTTCAGATACAGTATTAGGGGACCACTAAGGTCTATATAAAGAGACTTCAGATACAGTATTAGGGGACCACTAAGGTCTATATAAAAGAGACTTCAGATACAGTATTAGGGGACCACTAAGGTCTATATAAAAGAGACTTCAGATACAGTATTAGGGGACCACTAAGGTATATATAAAAGAGACTTCAGATACAGGATTAGGAGACCACTAAGGTATATATAAAAGAGACTTCAGATACAGGATTAGGAGACCACTAAGGTCTATATAAAAGAGACTTCAGATACAGTATTAGGGGACCACTAAGGCCTATATAAAGAGACTTCAGATACAGTATTAGGGGACCACTAAGGTCTATATAAAAGAGACTTCAGATACAGTATTAGGGGACCACTAAGGTCTATATAAAGAGACTTCAGATACAGTATTAGGGGACCACTAAGGTCTATATAAAAGAGACTTCAGATACAGTATTAGGGGACCACTAAGGTCTATATAAAAGAGACTTCAGATACAGTATTAGGGGACCACTAAGGTATATATAAAAGAGACTTCAGATACAGTATTAGGAGACCACTAAGGTCTATATAAAAGAGACTTCAGATACAGTATTAGGGGACCACTAAGGCCTATATAAAAGAGATTTCAGATACAGTATTAGGGGACCACTAAGGTATATATAAAAGAGACTTCAGATACAGGATTAGGAGACCACTAAGGTCTATATAAAAGAGACTTCAGATACAGTATTAGGGGACCACTAAGGCCTATATAAAAGCATCCAAAAAGCAGCATGTCATGGGACCTTTAATACTGTTTTTACCCTGGGCAAAAATGTTACCATTCCAGACTGTAGACATCTGTGGGATCACAAAAATACTGAGGATGCAACCTGCTACTGGATGTAAATTTGGCTTAGGGACGCTGTGACTGTAGCACATCGTAACGTACGGAGTGCTGAGGCCACAGTTTGAATAAAATGTTTGGAGTTTACATGTACAGTATAAACATAAATGCTTCCTAAAGAGGTTAAAATGAAATGGGTAGATTGTTTCCAGAGTAAACAATTTATGATTAAAACAACTTTTTTTTTTTACCTGATTAACAAGTGAATTTCATTAAAATGTGTGGATGCATTACTGCCGAAGGCTAGCCATTTCCCTCTGCCTGCAGTCAAATTAGTTTTTTTATGACCAACAGTCCAGAAGCCAAAGTTCTTCACATGTAGTTTATTATCACAAAAGACACAGAGAAGCAGCAAATACTCAGAATTGAGAAGCTGGTTGCAGAGAATGTTTACTCTAATAGTTTGATTCTGTTTCATTATTCAGTACAATGAATAAATAGCTGTGAGGGTGGATAATCTTGTGAATAGGTGTATTTCAAAAGATATATTGTTGTTACAGAGGTAAATGTGACAATGAATAGTGATATGTAAATCATGTAATATATCATCAGCCCTAAAATGGATATAAAATGCATTATATTTCTACTAAACAGTTTTGTAAATAAACTAGTCATATGTGACTCAATGTTAATGATAATAAATGATTGAGTGTTATCAGTATTTATTCAGTGTACAGTATCTAAAAGAGTGAGGTGTCTCCCTCTCTGCTTCCCTCTTCCCTCTGCTTTTCTCAGATTACATCATTGACGATTCCCCCTCCTCCACACTCATTCTCTCTGTGCCAAGCTTTTAAACCCTCCTCCGCTGACCTGCCCACTGTCTCTGTGTGTGTGTGTGTGTGTGTGTGTGTGTGTGTGTGTGTGTGTGTGTGTGTGTGTGTGTGTGTGTGTGTCCAAATCCCTGATGCTATAACACTGGATACTTGGAATACAACTCGCACAAACACCATACACACACAGTACTACAGCACATACTGACGCACAGCAGGCTGATCTGGCACATACAGTACAGCAGCAATGTAGCAGAAGCTGCTGAAATCCTTCTGTTAGTTTTTGACTGCTTTGATACAGACCTTTTGGGCTGTGACACCTAGAATGGGAATTGCAGGGACATGCAAACAGACAGGGATTCATAGTTCCTCAACACATAAATATATGACTAAATATTTGAGTAGGCGGTAGTTTGGTGAAGGACTTTAGAGTGACTCGGACCTTATTTTGTGTCCCTCTATAGCTTTGATATGAGCCCAGAATTAGCATGCATCATTCAAAATGCAGCTGCAGGTCTATCATCAAAATTGTAATGTGATGTTAAACTTAAAAAAAATATTGAAACATTTTAGTTTAGTTTATGTATTTACACATGTACAAATACTACAGATTAATATACACACAATCAATAAAAGATGCGATGGAAAGATGCAAAAAGCCCTCAGAAGGGCTTCATCTGGGCACTCTCCAATGCATACTCCAATTAAAATAGAAAGACACTAAAATACTGATACATACTATCGAATCATCAGAATAAATATGAAAGGTAAAATAATATTAGGAGTTACATGGGTTGTTTACAAGACATCCCATAGGGATAACATTGCACAGACAAAAACAAACCTTTAACAGCTTTCTTAAATTAAGTGTTAGCTTTGGAAAATCTGATGGCAAAGCATTCCATTTCACTGAACCTCTGTAATTTAAACCAAAGTGAAGTTGAGATGTTCGACAGATAGGAGGCCTGTGTTTGTAATTATTTTGAGTGGCAAAAAATAGTTCATTATAGAATGGAGTTATCTTGTTCAGAGATCTGTATACAAATAAAGCAATCTGTAGTTGATTGACTTGATACACAGTGAGGATGCCTGATCCTAAAACCAGAGTTCCCCTCAGCTCTACAGAACATTTTAGCATCTTTCAGATCATCGTTTGGATTTTGCAGCCATCAACTTTACTGTTGTGGTTCAGCTAGCAGGCAGCTGTTGTTTTGTGAAACAGCTGATAAACCCACTGTACACTACCTGCTCAGGAGCAAAAAGCAGACAAACACAGTTAGAGACTAGCTGGATCTTGATTTTTCTCAGGAGTTGGTGGAGCCCAAACCAGAGCTAAAAAAGAGAGTGACTTTTAGATTTACAATCACAGGTGGACACAAGCACATTTCCAAAAGAATACTATAGTTTTGTGTAGGGCTGGGCAATATATCGATATTATATCGATATCCTGATATGAGAATAGATATCGTCTTAGATTTGGGATATCGTAATATCGTAAATGGTTTAAGTGTTGTCTTTTCCTAGTTTTAAAGGCTGCATTTCAGTAAAGTGATGTCATTTTCTGTATCACCAGACTGTTCTAGCTGTTCTATTATTTTTAACTTTTTAACTAAACTTCTGTGTCTGCTGTAAATCGGCTGTTTGCTAATAAGTCAACCCTAACATCTTTAAAGGTTATGTTAATGTCTGTATAGCTTTTTGCACTTTAGCCAAAATGTCAATTAATGCAGGCTTAAAGAAATTGTTCAATACTTTGGGAATATGATTTGCTTTTGTTCTGCGAGTGATATAAGAAGATCATATCAATCTCATGTCTGTGCTTTAAATACAGAGCTGTAGTCAGGACATGGTTAGCCTAGCTTAGCCAAATCCTGGTCCTAGCTTCTGGAAGCTAGTTCTTCTTGGTACCAAACCTGGCAAACCTGTGACAGCAAGACTCCAGGAAGGGGTCCACATTTAACCACTGCAAAACTATCATCAAATCATCCGTTTACAAAATCTCACACAACTCGTGCAGTATAATATAGTAATAGTAATATAGTACTATAATACTTTCAATGCATCCAGACTTTAATCTGTTTTTTGATTCTCTGTTCACTGAGGAGGCATGCAACAAAAACAATGAAGGTATCTACTAAGTATTGTGTGTGTGTGTATCAAAGCCTGATAGCATTTTCCTCTGTGCCATTGAACTCCATTGTTGTCCAAAAACTATTAAAAACACATCAATGAGCCACACTGTTGCACTTCCATGTTCCGTTATTACCATGAACAGACATGCCGCAGTTAATGTTTAATTAAAATGTACTGCTGCCTGAAATACACACTACATCTGCTGAAAATAGACCCGAACAAATTATATTTCCTCCTGTTTAAATAATGTTTATTACAACTACAGTGTTCAACTGTTTTATGAAATTTGTGAGTCTTTTTTTAACAGTAAAACAAGATTAAAAAAGTTGTTTTCCAAAAGGAGTCTTCACAAAAGATGGGGACGTCTTATATTTGGACCAATAACGTAGTTGTGAGCCTTTTTCAAGATGTATGTCTTCAGGAGGAACCAATGGATTTGGGGCTGAGAGCCACAGACAAGGTAGGAGCGTCTGAGAGTATTGAGAGACGGACTTACAATACTCGTTGACCATAACAAAAATCTTGGCTTCTTCTGTCCTTCAATGCACGGATGCGAGATCTTCTCATCTCACTTTCTCTCTCTGACAAAACAAACAAGCCTGTTGAACTATCCCTGAACCTGAATTTTCACACCCTCCTTTGCTTTGTCACATTAAGGGCCCTATTTTAACGATCTAAGCGCCTGGTGCAGGTGCGTTTAGGGCGTGTCCAAATCCACTTTTGCTAGTTTGATGGCAGAAAAAAGGGTCCGTGCGCCCGGGCGCATGGTTCCAAAGGGTTGTACTTAGTGTCTTCATTAATTCATAGGTGTGTTTTGGGCGTAACATGCAATAAACCAATCATGTCATCTCCCATTCCCTTTAAAAGCCAGGCGCGTTTGTACCTTGGCGCATTGCTATTATGATGGAGGATTTGCACTGTTTGCGCTGTTAAAATAACAATGAAATGCTGCGACTTTAGACCAGGTTTTTGTTGGTCAATGGCGCGGTCACTTCCCGCTGCCTCAAGATAGCAATATGCCCAGAATGCACCTGAACACACCTCCCTGTAAGACCAGCATGCCCATGGGCCACAGATGGGCGCAGGTAACATTTGCTATTTAAACGACGTGGGCGCTGGACTGGAAATTGACAACTGCGTCGGTCTTAAACTAGCAAAGACACCTGGGTCGGGCTTTGCGCTGCACTGCGCCGGGTGCAAAATAGAGTCCCAAATCCTACATTCTGCTTGATATATGCATTACCCTCGGCCTTTGGACTGGTGGACTCAGTGAACAGGATTAAAGATGTTAACAGTGTCTTTCCCAATGTTTTGTTCTCTCCCTCTCTTTTGTGTCAGAGGAGGATTAATCATTGTTATGGTACTCTCAGTGATCCTGCTTCTCTACCTTTGGACTACATCATGCCTCTGTGGCAGCTCTCTCTCTCTCTCTCTCTCTCTCTCGGTCTCTCTGTCTCTCTGTCTCTCTGTCTCTCTCTCTCTCTCTCTCTCTCTCTCTCTCTCTCTCTCTCTCTCTCTCTCTCTCTCTCTCTCTCTCTCTCTATGTGCCGGTCTCTCTCCCTTGCCTCCGACCCTGCACTTTGTTTCAGGGAGGTCATTTTAATGTTTCCACTGACTGCTACTGTTGAATAAGCTGTTGTGTAAGACTGTGTATTCAACTCTGCTGCTTTTGAGTGTAGTCCTGATGAGCACTGACCATACACTCTAATGTGCTTTTTTGCGTACATTTCTGATTCTGTTTTTCGGGTTGTTTTTATGCTTGTGCCCACTTTGTGTATGAGTGTGTGTGTTTGAGTATGGCTGTGTAGACTATATAAGACATGCTTATTTATGTCAGTCTATTTATGTGTGTGTGGGAGGAGGACAGATGCGGCCTAAGAGTGTTTTTCTCGAACAAGGAAAGCCATTTTGTTGCTACTGTATGACACACACACACACACACACACACACACACACACACACACACACACACTGCACATTTATAAATGTTTTCAAAGGGAACCTATTCTGCTTTTCCATATTTTCTGTCATATCTATAATGTTACAATGTCAGATTTTCATGTTAGGCCAGAGCTTCAAATAATGAGGTAAACATCCCCGTGAGCAAAAATCTCAGTTTTCTCAATGTTCTGAACATTTTTTCTCTCTTGGCTCTGGGTCACGTAAAAGAGCCGGATTTCTATGATATTATTGCAGTTTCTATTGCAGCTACTGCTGTGTTTCCATAATTTCGCCCCAATTTCGGGTCACATTACTGCTGAAACATATCCGGGTGGGTAGTATTTGGTTCAGAAGCTTTTATCACAATCCACTACTAACTAAGTAGCTGCATGCTAATGCCAGGGAAACCTGTAATCTTGGCTGCTAATGTTAATTTCTCACCAAGTTTGGATCACATTACTGCTTAAACATATCCAGTTGAGTAATATTTGGATTAGAAGCCTTTTTTTTCTTAAGATTATTTTTTGGGGCATTTTAGGTCTTTAATTCCACAGGACAGATGAAATGACATGAAAGGAGAGATAGAAGGGGAATGATATGCAGCAAAGGGCCGCAGGTCGGAGTTGAACCCGCAACCGCTGCATCGAGGACTTAACCACTATATATGTGCGCCTGCTCTACCAACTGAGCTAACCCGGCCACGGTTTAGAAGTCTGTTATTGGTGATTTTTCACAGCACAAAGTCCTGCTCCGTTGCAGTCATTCTCAGGCTCCGAGAGCAACAACACTGGAGATTCCAAGAGACTTGCGGACATGCGGAAGCGCGCTGACCAATCAGAGCAGACTGTTTTTTTTGGGAGGGGGGCTTAAAGAGACAGGCGCTCCAACAGAGCATCTCAGACTGAGGGTGAATACAGGGTCAGCAGCCATGGGCAGTATGAGAAATATAAAGTGTTTTTTGAAAAATAAAGCATTGTAAACATGTTCCAGTAGAATCACAAAATATAAGTATGAATCTGAAAACAGTATATAATAGGTCTCCTTTAAAAACCCTGATATCAAGAGAGTCTATGCTTAGTGTTTTGAAGCTTAAATGAACACCACATCTTTTTAAAGTCTACATCACTTTTGTTTCACAGTAAATGTATGGGCAATCCATTCATCCACTTCCTCAATGTCTTTTCAGGCTTTTCCAGCACACAACTTTCTGACCGGCTCTTCTTGTTGCTGTAGTGAAAGCCCATTCTTGCCATGCAATGTTTAAAGAAAAAGGCTTTCAATAATACTCTGCGTGACATTAATCTGAATTTTCCTGACTCCAGCATAGGTGTAGAAAGTGAGGATGCTGAGGGGTTCTGCAGCAACCGTTGCTCTCCGAGAGTGGGATTCAGTATAAATAACGTCTTAAAAACATACAGAAACCAATATACTGTATCACCAAACTCATTTTGCTGACAGGTCATATTTAACAATAGATCAATTTTACTACCACAAAAATTAGCTAAATGCATTCGGATATCATTTTTTTGTCTAACTCATACTGCTTTTTATACATATAAATAAAGATTGAGGTTTGAGGATTAGGGAATATATATGTTTAATCTTAGTTATCGCTGTATTGAATTTGTTTATCTCAGGAAGACTGAGTCACTTTGACATGAGGGCTATCCGCCACCTGGCGAGTAAATGTTTGTGCCAAAATAGTTTTGTTTTTCAGTCTTCATGTACAGTATATTGCCTTTGGAAAATCAAAGACATGGAAATCTTTTTCAATATGGAACCTTTAAACCGCTTTAAGCAGTATGTTATGTTGTCATTTGGCAAAAAATTCCCTAATAACTTTTCAGCATATTGTTATTCAAGGGGTCTGAGCGAAAATCAGACTTCGGCATCTCCTTCTTGGCATTGTTTTCAGGCTTTAGAGAATCTAGCCGTGACGGGAGACTTTGGTCAATCACAGGTCATTTCAGGGAGAGAGAACATTCCTATTGGCTGCTCTACCTATTGATGCAGACAGAGAGCGTTGAGTTGCAGGAAGAGTTCTCACTCTACTTGAATTTGAATTTTTTTTGCTTTCTACCTACTGCAGCTTTAAAGTTTTAGTCCATTAGATTTCCATCTTGTTAATTGTTAAGTTCCTATCTAAGATTCTAAGATCTAAGAGTTAAAACAATGGTGATTGAAAGCGCTTGTATTTGCTGCTTTGCCAAGTAATACAATCTGAGCTTGTCACTGCCGATTTATGCACATTTCATTGTACTCGGAAATTGGGAACCCTCGGATGAGGAAAGATGCAAAAAAAACGGTATGTTAATCGGGTGTCTACGTTTCATTACTGCTAACTCACAATGGCGAACAAACAGACAGAGAAAGAAGACTGTTGAACTTCGAGTCCAAAATGTATAGGCTTTCTCTCAGTCAGCCTCTAGTGGCCGTTAGAGAAAATGCACATTCCTTTCAACCCTTATCTGATGGTTTCCACTGCAGTTAAAGTGACTGGATTTCACACTTACACACACATGCTACAAATGTGCAATTAGTACATGTGGCTCAGAACTGGCGGTGATCTTCTATCAGTCCCTCTGTGTCTGTCTCTTTTCCATTCTCTCTCTCTGTCTCTGTCTCTCTCTCTCTCTCCATAGAAGGCAAACTACTGCTGACAGACACCAGACATCTTTATGTAGGGAACAGTTTCAGTGTGGGTTTTTGAAAACATTTATTTGTGTGTGTGTGTGTGTGTGTGTGTGTGTGCGCGTGTGGGCAGTAGGGATTGTATCTGCCAGACATAAGAGTCATTAAGACATTATGCCATTTTCCAACAAACCTTACGTGTGTGTGTGTGTGTGTGTGTGTGTGTGTGTGTGTGTGTCAGCCATTATAAATGACACTAAGACATTATTCCAGTTAATGATGGCCATAGTAGGTATCTTAGCTACCTCCCAAATCATTGTGTGTGCATGTTGTATGTGCGTGTGGGCAGTAGGGATTGTATCTGCCAGACATAAGAGTCATTAAGACATTATGCCAGTTTCCAACAAACCTTACGTGTGTGTGTGTATGTGTGTGTGTGTCTGTGTGCGTGTGTGATGGTATTCCCTCAGCCCACACATCCAGGTAATTAAGCAGAACCACAGTGACTGATGAATTCCAGAGGTAGCTTATGCCAACTACAATGTTTCCCAATGGAACTCTATTACAGTTAGCTATTTCCAGCTGCATCTATAAAACTACCTTCTGCTTTATGGTATAGTGGCCAGAAGCCTGCCCGGCTCTGCTAATCACCAATATCATCAAGCTGCAGCCTGAGAGAAACACTGCAGCAGACAGTTCACCCGAAGTATCCCCTTAGGAGAGACCTTCACTCCTTGGCCATTTTCCAGAGTCTGTTTGCACTTCCCGTGGTCCACAGGCCTCATAAATGATGAAACAACATAGGAAGCCCTTACTCATCTTAATGTATGTGTTAGACTCTGCAACGTCCTGTAGGTTGCACCTATTTTATGACTATGAGGCATTATGACCTGGCTTTTCTACACATTCCACCTACTTTTTGAATATATAGGCTATGGAGTTATAAGCCAGTCTGGTACCAGACCTCTGAATCAGCACATTTGTTCAGTGATTCAAATGGGTCTGGTAATGTGCTAATCGATTGCTGTTTACACCAGCTGGAGAAACTGTTGATAATACGTTAAGAGCTTAGTACGCTAAGTAAGTGAGACCTACAGAAAATAACATCACAGTTGGATTTGATTACAGGTGAAAAAAAGCATATTTCTGACCACGCCCATTAGTAATGTTGGCTGTAGTCAGTGGTGAAACAGACTTGAAACTTTCAACCAGATCAGTGAAACACTGCTCTTCAGCCTGTGTTAAGTTATGCTGTGTCTACACAGGAGGTGTAGCATGAGCCGCACGTTAGCAGAGCAACAGCTTCAGTCCTCCGTCTGTGTCTACACAGGACGCATTCAGGCGCAGTATTGAGAGTAGTTTACCTGGCAGCGCTTAAAGCCCAACACACGAACACTGTAGTTGTGTGTGTAAAATGGAAGCAAATGGACTTGAAGCTAGGGCTGGGCAATATATCGATATTATATCGACATTGATATATGAGACTTAAATTTGAAATCTTAAATTTTGGATATCGTGATATGGTGTTGTCTTTTACTGGCTTTAAAGGCTGCATTAGAATAATGTGATGTAATTTTCTGAACTTACCAGACTTACTAGCTGTTTTATTTGTTGCCTTTTGCCATGGTACTGAATGATTATTTATCACAAATCTCATTGTGTAAATATTGGTTCAGCTATCGGCTAACATGGACAGAGTGTTAAGCTGAATGAATGAGGTGAAACAAAATAGCAGTTTAGATTATCAGGCTGGATATGAGCTGCTTGTTAAATTAAATTAAGGTTTTTCACAAGAGGTTTTACGGTAAGCGTCCCCTGAAGACATAGAAGAGTGTAGGCCTATGTGCAGGACCGGGGCTAAGCCCAGCACAGCCCTAGCCCATTTTAACCCCTACTAATGACCATAGGGTACACCCATGAATGTATTATAGGAGCTGGATATCGGACTCAACATTCAAGTGCACAGACATTTTGGGGAGCAGGTGCTCAAGCGAAAGGAAAAGGCACCCTTCTCACAATTATTTATAAAAAATAAAGTTACATACAGTAGCCATCCTTTTTATTTATCTTTTTGGGCCTAATTATTTATGTATGTCAATACCCATACAGTTATGCAGATGTTTAGTACTACAATTTCTACAAAATGATCAATTCACACAGATGATTGTCTTTAGCATTCACTATTTATAGATGTATAACTGACAACAACAAATAAAACTGCCACATTATGCCATACCATTTATAATTAACAAATCTTTATACAAAATTGAAAAGGGCTGTTCTCTAAATAAAATAATAAACCAACCAATCCAAACTACTAAGTATGCCTATGTTCTGTTGCAACAATTTGGCTACTTGCGTCCTCCTCATTAGTGCATATATAAAAAAGAGGGAGTTATTTCAGATAACCTCTGACCTCTGTCACACATTAAGTAGTCTATATCCACAACGTTCCACTTCTGGGATTGCTCCGTTGCCACCGGAAATTCCGCTGGATGTCCTTCTTTTTGGCCGGATGTCCGTCCCCTTCCTCTTTCTTTGTGTTGGCGTTCTAACCTCAGGTGGATTTGTGAGGACTATGGTTAACTGCTCCTCAGATCTCTGCAGGCTAAATCCAGACAGCTAGCTAGGTGTGATTGCAGGATTTCTTAAGTGGGGTGGCACAGGGGGAACCAATAATCAGTCAGGGGGGTCCCAGGGGATTTTATCAGAATACAGCTTAAAACTTCTGCTTAGAAATATAGGAAATATTGGATAGGATAGAACAACACCAGTGTTGGTCAAGTTACTTGGAAATAGTAATTAGCTACTGATTACTGATTACTTCTCCAAGAAAGTAATCCAGTTACTTTACTGATTACTTATTTTCAAAAGTAATTAGTTACTTTACTAGTTAAGTTACTTTTCAAAACTATGATGCACGACCTGAATAAAACAGCTGGCAGCATGTCCTCGACAATATAGCCAGCGACGAGCTTCTTCAGTTCAGCGGCACTAAGTCCTGTCGCTTTTAAGTCTATTTTCACCTGTTTAGCAGGAGAGAGGCCCTCGGAGGTTCGCCCGGTTGATGCAGCCGCAGCGGTCATGTCAGTCGGGGGTTTAGGGTTTTTTTCAGTGAGTTTCACATTCCTGTGCCGACTTGCTAGGTGCTGGCTCAGATTTGAGGTGGAATTTTTCGCTGTAGATAAGTTTTCTTCCCACGCAGAGTGTACAGCGGATGCTGATGTTTTTGTCACCTTTAACCGAGTCAAACTCAAAGTAATGTCGGTACCTCCAAGCATTAAACGCTGCATGGTGCTGCTCTGTCCCGCGCTCCATGTTGTCTCTTGTTCAACACTACACATGTCGGTGTTTACCACTGACGTTGCGGCGCTCATACGTCATAGTCACTCACGAGACAGTCTCACGAAACAAAATCAAGCTATCATTGCTTACCTGATTTTTTTGTAAATTGCATTTTGTCAATAAAAAAAAAGTTAAGTAACGCAGTAACGCAGCCCGCTTACGGGGAAGTAACAGTAATCTAATTATTGTTTTTGCAATTGTAATCCCTTACTTTACTCGTTACTTGAAAAAAGTAGCCTAATGATATTACAGTAAATCGTTACTTCTAACGTGTTACTGCCCATCAGTGAACAACACAATTTAATTTTGCTTTAAAAAAAATCATCAATTTCACTTGTTTTATTTTCAACAAATTGTGTATTCAAATACAATACACATTTTTACTATGGGCTCTTGACAAGGGCTGGGATGATTTTTTTTCACAGAACCATAAAAAATGCAATGCACTTACCATAAACTTGCCTCAAACTGGAAATTAAATTTGTCAGATTGACAGCACTCTAGACCCGCCCCTGCAGCTAGCTAGACCAGTGGTTTTCAACCTTTTCAAGTCGCGACTCCCCCAGAATAATGAAGTTGGCGTTCGTGAAAATAATTTATTTTTTAAGACTTTTTTGGGGCATTTCAGCCTTTAATGGAAAGAACAGATAGATATGAAAGGGGAGAGAGAGGGGGATGACATGCAGGAAATCGTCTCAGGTCGGACTCGAACCCTGGACCTAGTGCGTCGAGGTATACACCTCCATATATGCAGTGTTGGGAGTAACGGCATTTAAGTATAACCGCGTTACTAACGGCGTTATTTTTTCAGTAACGGAGTAATCTAATTAATTACTTTTCCCATCGTTGCAACGCCGTTATCGTTACTGAGAATGTAAAGTGGTGCATTACTACAGTTTGGTTGAATGAAGCGCGAGGTGTCAGGCTTTGGCTACACATCAGCTGCCTGGAGAGAGCGGGGGGATGATGACACCGTTGCAAATGCGATGATGATTGACTGGGTGGGCGGATGCCCTGCTCACGCTGTCTCACTGCACACTCTGACTACCACTAGACAGCGACAATGGCGACGAGCCAGGGAAATTCAAAGGTAGTTCTCGAACTGGAAGTACCAGCACTACTTATCTATTTAATAAATTAAAGGCAAAAATGTTTATGTAACATGCACGCTAGGCCCAGGATAAAAGACTTTATCCACGTCTGCCTCAAGCAACTCCAATCTTATGAAGCACCTCACATCAACACATGCTAACACCACACTTGTTGCTGCTGCTAACCCAAGCCCAAGCCCAAATGCAGCTAGCATCTTCAATCAGTTAATATAAACATCTTTGACATTAAAGATATTATAGAACGTAATAGCGTTATAGAACATAAAAAAATAACAAAACAGTTTCTGTGTGTCAAAGTAAATCACAGTTACTTTGCTGAGTAACTAATTACTTTTACAATGTGGTAACTGAGTAACTAACTCTTTTGGAAGAAGTAATTTGTAACTGTAACTAATTACTTTTTTAAAGTAAGATGACCAACACTGCATATATGTTCGCCTGCTCTACCAACTGAGCTAACCCGGCCACAGTAATTTCTTTTTGTTTAATAAAATTGGTATTGAAAAACGTATCATTTAGGAACCAGTATCGAAGTCACGGTATTGGTACCAGTATGGAAAACGTTTGAACGATACCCAGCCTTACTGAGCGTCCCTGGACTTGCTCTACCTCGCTCTTCTCATCTATCATCCTCCTCAGAAGTAGAAGTGAGAGTATAAATTAGGATATTGCTGTGTGAGTGAGTCCCCTGTACTTTCTGCTCTTAATGCTCTTGTTAACCTTCACATTAAAACAGGTATCTAGGAACCACTAGCAGTTGTCTATAACCCCCCCACACAGAGCAGACAATCTCATTAGTGAGGAGGAAGATACAGAGAGGAAGGTGCAGCTTTCGGGCCAACAGATTCAAAGAGCAGATGATCTCACCCTGATTTAAGACCAGGACAGAGATTGGAAGGAGGTTGGGGGTCGATGGGGTTACAAATAAAGTGTGTGACTCTGGAGACCACTTCCTTTGTCCAACCATGATTGATCGCACACAGACATTTAACAGAAACTACTGATAAGTTTCTGTGGTGTGAGTTTAGTATACACATACCCAGACAGACATTAGGCAGACAAACAGATGTATGCTGATTAGATCTCAGTTACTGCAGGATTAGCTGCTGTGATATGTGAGCAGATTTAATTAATGGTCAGATGCAGGACATGTAGTGCTGTTACTGACTGACTGTCTGATAGGATAGGAAGCATATCATTCCATAAGACACACACTGTGCCTAGAATTGGTGTGTGTGTGTGTGTGTGTGTGTGTGTGTGTGTGTGTGTGTGTGTGTGTGCGCGCGCGCTGCTAGTTTGTGTTGTATTGCCCCTGTGTGCTTGTCTCTGTTTAAGTGAATGGGTAATGATATACTGGATGCCTGATCTACACTGAACAAGCTTAGTTTCTGTTTTGTTTTTTTATGTTACTGTATCTGGTTTTATCTAGTAGAGGTACAACACCATCATGTGACCAAATGTGTAATTAATTAAATGTGTGCTGCAGAAAAAACAAAAGACTGACCAAAACAGGAACAAAAGTAGACATGACTCCTAAGCTCAAAGGCTCAATACCAAATATTGTTTGACATGTGTGTGGAAGTGTGTTTGTAATTGTCAGTTCTCTAAGAAGATCACGTTGCTTTGCAGTTTTTATCTTGATTTGTAACTATACCTTTTTGTGTGTGTGTGTGTGTGTGTGTGTGTGTGTGTGTGTGTGTGTGTGTGTTTAGGACGATGAGGTGGTCCTACAGTGCTCAGCCACAATCCATAAGGAACAACAGAAACTCTGTCTGGCTGCTGAAGGTTTCGGAAACAGACTCTGCTTCCTTGAATCCATCTCCAACTCCAAGGTACTCATACATGCTCTAATACACTCCTTTATACCACATTGACAGCTTGTACATATATCAGTATATGTATCGCTGCATACTTTGTAGGTTTCATTCACACATATGAATACAAAAAATAGAAACATGTAAGTAGTTAAAACCCAAGGGATCTTCGTCTTCTGCCACAACTTTTACATATGAGGTTAACAACACCTTGCAATTGGCTATTGTCCTTTTGACAAAGGTATGTAAACCAGCAAATAAATGAAAATGTTAAAATACTTTTAACAAAAGGAGGAATAAAATGCTGTCAGTAGAGACTACAACTTCTTAGCAGTTGGTGCACAACTAAGTGGCCGCACTTCTCATTGACATCTCTGGCTGACAGACATGAAGCAGACAACACTATTAGTCCCTGCAGTGGAATTGTTATTACAGTGACTACAGCATGACTGTTACCAGTTGGTCACGATAGGCTACTGTAAATTAATTCTTGACAGCTACAGACGCACTGTCAGTGCCTAAAGGAGCATTATAGGTTATAATTACTGTTAGCTGCTGATGTCAAATGTGAGTGGTGACATAACTGGCAGAGATTTCCTTATGTCTGATGATTATAGATGATAACCATATCAGAATGCTGTGCATTATCACAAGAAGACAGTCTTGGTTAGAGATGTTCCAATACCAATATCAGTATCGAAAAAAGCCTCCGATACTGCCAAAAATGCTGGTATCAGAATGTACTGGGTATTCCAGCACTGATCCGATACCATGTAATTTAGCCCTGAAGAAAATCTACTGTCTACTACTACTACTTTAAAGTAGTATATTTATGTTATTTTTCTGTTAAACAGGATAATAAAAGAAAGTTCTACGGCGTTCATTGTTTGTATTTCTTCATGTTTCACAAAAGTTTAACCTCAGCCAGGCCGTACAACGATAATAGAAATCATATCACATCCATACAGGGATAGTAGGATACAGATGGTAAAACATTATGACACACTGGTATTGGATCAGTACTCGGTATCAGTATGCAAGTTCAGGAATCGGGAGGCAAAAAATGTAATCGAACCATCTCTAGTCTTGGTTATGTCAAGATCGAGAAAACAAAGCCTGTTATGTCAAAATCATAAAATTGTTATTAAGTTGGAACATTCAGAACGGCCTGTTATTGTTTGCAAATTAAAACAGTATTTAAAATGATATTACATTTGTAGCGACTGAGTAGGGTAGTGTGAAAAAATAGTGTGAAACCGCTACATTACAAAGAAAAGTGATGAGTTTCTAACCAATCATACATTAATCAAGTAACTAAATATTTCTTCTTCACTTATCTTACACCACTCCTAAATGTCAGCAATCCTGCAGGGTGCTACAAAATAATCGACTCTCCTGTATAAAAGTTAGGGCAACATCAATAAATCATCTGAGGTGTGTTCCTGTTGTTTCAGAATGTGCCTCCGGATCTTTCCATCTGCACCTTTGTGTTGGAGCAGTCGCTGTCAGTACGAGCCCTGCAGGAGATGCTGGCCAACACCGAAGAGAAGGGTGAGGGGGTGAGTGTGAAGACACACACACACACACACACACACACACACACACACACACACACACACACACAGAGGTCAGGGCTTTCTTCAGGTGAGACTGGCAGGCTGAGACACCAGCCTCATGAAGCACAGAGGAGGAGGTGGTTGACAGAAACAGGGAGAGTTAGTCTGCTGTTCATTCATGGCTAAAGTCATCTACTCTACCTTATGTCAGGTGGTTCCTTGCTGGCACTAATGCACAATTCAAAGCAGCAAGAATGGAGGCTGCTGATCAGTTTCCATCAAACAGTTGAATTCATGACACTATCTATCCTCCCAAGCAAGAAGAAGACAGCATCATACTCTATCAGCATTTTTATACGCCTGATTATATATTAGCATTTTTTTCATTACAGCCATATCTGGAACAATCTTTGCAGCAGTTGTATTAGTTTTTTTTTATCTAAGTTGAACATACATGTAACTGCAGATCAACTATTATACATTTTTTCTTTGTTTTTATAGGTTTTACAGTTTGTTTTACTGTATTGTTCCTAATCCATCGACCAATTTTCTGCCGCTTATTTGGGGACCTGGTTGCAGTGGCAGAAGGCTAAGCAAGGTAGTCTAGACCTCGATCTCCCCAGCAATGATTTCCAGCTCCACCTGGGGGATCCTGAGGCATTCCCAAGCCTGATGAGTTATATAATCTCCTGCTCCATACTCTCCTACATGAGCATTGAAGTCCCACAGCAGAAGTATAGAGTCCCTAGGGGTACCCTTGCCAGGAACCCACCCAGAGACTCTGATAAGGCCGGATACTCTAAACTGCTGTTCAGTGTATTGACACAAACAAAAGTCAGGGCCTTCCTCACAGCAAATCCCAGTCGCATAGAGGCGAACCTCTCGTTGTTTGGGGAGAACTCACTCATAGAACAGCACTCAGCCGGGGGCTCGTAAGTATCCCCACAACTGCCCAGAGCTTCTCACCTTGGGCAACTCTACTAAAGGAGAAAGTCTAGCCCCCTCCAGGAGTTTGGTTACAGACCATGCGTAGAGGTGAGACCAACTAAAACTACAACCTATAGCTGGTACCGCTCAACATCCCTCTGGTTCCTTCCTAGGGCTGCTCAATTAATCACAATTTTATCAAAATCGCAATATGGACTAGTGCAATATCCAAATCACAGGCGGGCGCAATATTTGTTAAAGGCAAAATATGTGTCAAATCTTTCTGAATGAAGTATTGTGGTGCTGCAGAGACGGCCCTACAAATCCTATCCTACAGACTAAAGAAAAAAATCATTGTTTGGTACAGATCCTCGCAAAAATCACATTATAATCATTTACATTTTTTTATTTTTTTTTTTTTCAATGAAAATGTGAATAACAAAACAAAAATGATCATTCCCTCCAATATCGTGAATCACATCGCAATTGCAATATCAGTCAAAATAATCGCAATTAGATATTTTCCTCATATGGTGCAGCCCTATTCCTTCCCCTCCGTTCCATGTCCCTAGAACCAGTCTGCGATGCCAGGGGTCAGCACACCTAGGTCCCCGCCTTTGCCTGCCACCCGGCTGATAGTGCTTGTATGCCAATGCCTCTCCCTGTGTGTGGTGGTTCATGTAGTTCTTTGTGTAGTTCTTGACCAATGGGGCCCGTTTGGCCCGCAAGCTTTCCTCCCAGGTCTGGCTCCAGGAGGGGGCCCTGTTTCCCCTGTTCTGGGGAAGGTGCTGCAGCTCCTTGGCAAATTCATAAGGAGTCTGATATACATTTTATTTTGCAAGTTGTTTTTTTATGCAATACAAAACATATTGCAAACTCTGATTTTAGAAAATGTGCTGTTCATTCATTATTTTATTAGTGTGGCAGTTTGTCAGGGAAACAACATGTCTGCCTTCTACTGCTGCCTAAAGAAAAAGAGCCAACAGACACTGCAAAAAGCCTGTCAGCAAATGGACATAGAAATGCTAATTTATGCCAGTTGGTTTAAATGCCAAAATTAGTTTTTGCAATGACAGTGCTTCTGTGATGAAGGATAAGCCTTACCAAAAATAAAAACAAAGCCAAAGCTCAATGTTTGATTTTTGAAGAGCAACATTAAATCTTTATAAAGGGCTGAGCCAGAGAGCAGAGCTCAAATCAGCTCATAGATACACTCAACACATTTCTAAACAGACCCTTCAATATGCTGATGTACATCAAGATGAAATTGGTTGCTTTGCGTTTGATGATCATCTTTTTGGAGGCTTGGAAAATGATCTGTCTCCTAACTACAGAACCTCCCTGCTAAGGGGCACTCTGCTTACTTTACACATGGAGATCAGTTTATTCGTCATGGTACTACTCAGGCTGTGAAAACAATTGAGTAATGTCTTCTGTGGCTCTGTGGGAGCTATGTTAAGTCTTTGAAAATAACCCTGACTTGGTGATCAAAGTTATCTTGGATTGGGCTTGGAGACTACACAATTATAACAGAAACACTTTGTCATAAACTTGATGTGTGGAGTTTGAAAGATGTGGCTGTTTACCAGGCAGAGAGGCTCCAATAAAAGATGCCATCAAGGTGCATTTGGGAAGTTTTGGAACTAGGGTTTTTGGAGCTTAGCCCACACAAAGTCAGATACTTTGATACTTTTGTTACTTACAGTCGGAAATCGCGGCCTCTGATTATTTGATTTTATTCATTGTTTTTTATTTTTTTATTAAGTCTCTCACAAGTCTCTATTAGCCCAGAATTGCAGCCACTGTAACGGTCTGATAATGCTATGGATTTCAGATGTCTGCAGACATGGTGTGAGTTATAAAATTTAATTTTGAGATTTTGAAAAAGAATTGTATTGTTCAGAAATTACAGAAATTATAGAAATTACAGCAAGTTGATAGCTGATATCATAGCATGTTAATTTGTAAAATGGATGAATATGAGGCCTAGCCAGAGGTAATGAGCTGAGCAATGTCAATATAATAGTGAGTCTAATAAGGTTTATAGTTTTATGGTTTTCCCTTTTGTTTCTCAATTGTAATGTAAATAAAATAATTGTACGGGTAAAATTCAGCTATGAAGTTGTTGAGTATACATGCTTGACCATAAAACTGGGAAATAAACCATTTATTGAAACAGTGTATTTTATCTGAATTGTTCAGATGAGCAGCTTTTATTATGTGCACTTTAAGAAAAACTAGATTCATGTACGCGCATTGCCATAGAGACCACTTCTGTTAGGGTCTCTGCTGACTAAATGAAATATGGCAGAGTCGATAGGTTGTGGATTAGCAAACTATCACTACTGCTGGAAAACCAGCCAGTTGGGAGCAGCCATCAAACAATAGCAAACGGACGAGGTTAATCTGACCTATTGAAACAGTGAAACAGCGAAGCTAACGTTATTACTCACTTGTCCATTTTGCGACACAGTGAAAAACAAATTCATAACTGATAACACAAACCTGCAGCAAGCTCAGCTGTTGCTGACTTCAAACATACAGACAGGTATGGGCTGATTACCACTTACTTTGTGGTGTTTTATTCAAAAGGATGCCTTGTGTTTCAGATGTCTATCCTGATGTTCTCAGAATCAGGGAGCCTGTCAACCACTTTGGTAATGCCATGCCAGGCCCCCTTGGTGCACCTGTGGCACACTTGGGCATTGGTCATCAGAAAAAATGCATTATTGGGGCACCCAATAGCTCAGCTAGTTGTGTGTGCGTCCCATATACCAAGGCTGAGTCCTTACCGCAGCGGCCAGGGTTTGATTGTGACCCGCAGCCCTTTGCTACATATCAGCTCTCTGCCCTCTTTCTGTCAGGTTTTCGGCTGTACTATCAAATAAAGGCAAGAAAAAGCCCCAAAAATAATCTTAATGAAGAAAGAACACATTATTATAGGGGTGCATTAAAGGGGCACTTTGTTGTTTAAAACCTGGATACCTAAGTGACTGATGGATCACAATTCTCTGAAATTGGTCCAGTATTAAGCCAGATCGCTGCAGTCGGCCAGCCCAGTCTCATGGCAGTTCGTGAAATGGTCACGTTATTGAATCTATTGATTTGTGTACTGAACACGTTAATGTCGTTATTTTCGTGTGGTGAGCACAAATTTTAAAGTAATGTATTTCATTGGGAAGCATATTTCGTGATCACAGAACGATTACGGTAGCGAGTAGTATTGATAAGGCGAAAATCTGCGCAGGGAGGTTGGTCTGGGTGGTGGATGGGTCAAACAACACAGGACTGTCACCCCGGGGACCGGGGATCGCGCCCCGCGTGTTGCAGTTCCTTTCCGCGTTATTCTTCCTAACCACAACCGTCCCGTTGTTGTGGCCGGCGT
Source organism: Sander lucioperca (assembly GCF_008315115.2). NCBI lineage: Eukaryota > Metazoa > Chordata > Actinopteri > Perciformes > Percidae > Sander > Sander lucioperca. Next base: position 27,750,619 of record NC_050194.1, on the reverse strand, counting down.
GTGGCGTTTCATTTCCTCGTTGTTGCGTGCCACAGAGACTGCGGATCGCGTCCCTGTGTCCGGGGATTGCGCCCCGCGTGTGGTGGTCCGTCCCGTTGTTGTCGCCGGCATGTGGCGTTTCATTTCCCCGTTGTTGCGTCCCCCAGAGCAGCCCAGTGTCATGGCAGTTCGTGAAATGGTCACGTTCGAAAATTGTGACCTGTTCACGAAATAAACAAGAAAATCGTGACCTGTACACAAATTAATAAATCAAAATAACATGACCGTTTCACGAACTGGCGTGAGAACGGGTTGAGTCGGCAGTGCCGAAACAAGCTGCAATGTAAGTTATTGACCAATTGCGCGAGTTTACGTCCACAAAAAAGTGCTTGTTATGCCACCGACATGCTTAGATTATTATTCTAAGTGTCTGACAACATTATGGAAAGGATCCCTACAGAGATAGACCTTTTTGTTAAAGAGTAAAATTTAACATAACAAAACATCCCCTAAATTCACTTCTTTCATACCCTTTAATCACAGACTCAAGCTCAAGTTGTATATTTAACACATAGACATGGGATTGATAGTGATAGTCTCATCTCAGTCTGAAAAAGCAAATAAGTATTTGCCAACCAAATCTTCATATGGAATTAAAAGTAAAATACATTATATTCATAAGCTGTCATAACCTTCTCATCCAACAGTCTTATCTGTTGGATAGATGTGTGTATTTGTGTCGTCTGTAAAATGACTACGGCAACTTACTTTTTCCTCCTCTCTTTCATTTCCACACAGCATGTAGTGGTGGAAATATGGGTAGGTGTGCCTCCACTCAATGTCTGTGTTTGTCATGGTTGTCACCGTCCTTATGTTGGTTATTACAGTCACTGTCATGAGCATTAACAGTATGAGCACTAGCTGAGTTACCATACACATTTATGTTTTTGTTATCTGTTGAGTGTCAACCTGTTGGAAATAATGAAGAATTTAGATATGACTTTATCGAACTCTGTATTGAAAGATATGCAAGCTGATATAGGGGCATGCACTCCGTACATTTACACATACGCATGCACACACACACAGGCACACACACACCCCGTACACAAACCTAAGAACAACATTGGCCAGCTGTTTGAGGAGGTAACTGAGATAACACAAATTAAGCTGTTTGTTTGTGAGGTATTTTTAAAGATTTACATCTTTAGTAGCGTAGAGTATTGAGACATGGCCCAGGTTTTGGTCTCTACATGTAATCTGTTGACAATAAGGATTAACTGTAACCTTTTTTTTAATGTATTTTACATATATGTTAGAGATGCTACCCACAACACCCAACACAATTTTTTTTCTTTCATTTCGAGCGACAGTAGGTGTCTTTCATCCTAATCTATCCTGAATTATGAGATGATTGTGATGACATTATTTATATAAATGCAGCTTTATAAGAAAAATCTATTCAGTGTTTGTTTTTTTTTCTAACAGTTGTAATGAGACATGTTGATGCTTTTGTTGTTTTTGATGTTTGATGCAAAACAGACTAAACTAACCACGGACACTTGACTGTCCTGCTATTATTACAGACATGTGAACTAAACACAGACACTTGACTATCCTGATGTTATAACAGACATGTTAACTAACTACAGACACTCAGCTGTCCTACTGTTATTACAGACATGTGAACTAACCACAGGCGCTCTGCTGTCCTGCTGTTATTACAGACATGCAAATACACTCATTTGCTTTCTTGCAAGAGTTGTCTATATGCTATGCTATATGTTGTGTAAATATGAAGCTAGAGCCAGAAGTTTGGTTAGCCATGCATATATATTTACAAACACACACACACACACACACACACACACACACACACACACACACACACACACACACACACACACACAAAGACATTGTTATACACATTTATAGATGTTGTTTTTTATAGACCTAGGCATTTGTCACCAGCACAGACTCTCCACACAAAAGTGTCATAGCTATTCTAAATAGCTACATTCGCATCGGGGCTGATCTGTTTGCATGTCTCTTGATGAGGTATTGTACAAATGGATGGCACATACAGTTTCTGGGGGGCAAGCTATAACTCGGCAAGCTAGTCTGCATTCCATAACTGCTGTTTACACACATTCATTAATATGTGTGTGACACTCTGTGAGGCCTACACTGCACCGTATGTTCCCTCAGAGCAGTGCAGAAGGACTGCAGTGCAGAGGAGACATTAGGTACAGGCACAGGCGTATGTTGGTTGTGTAGGAGCTATTTCTGCAAAGAAGACAAATGGAAGAAAGGACTCCAGTTACATACAGTCTTTTAGCGGTGCAGAGTCCTAATGCAATACTTTGTTGTCTCTGTGTAGATTTGCAGCACCATGAGTCCTAAGAGAAGAAGGGACAAGGAGCAAAATGGTTTATAGAAAATGTGGATTTATTTTGACACATTTTTCATTACTTTTGCAGGTTTATTCAAGTAGTAGTTTAAAATGCAGTGGTTTGGGAAGCAGAGACGTGTGATTGGTCAGACCGTTTACCTGTGAATGGTGAGCGTTTGATTTGATGCACCAGAGGAGGCACTCTAAACACAAAGCATCAATAGTGCACCCGATCAGGTTCAATTAACTGTGGAGTCCCAAATCATAATCCTGATTGTTATTTCATTAGGTAGCCCAGATGATGGAAATTATACTATCAGCTAGGGATGTTAATATGACAGTGATAGATTGATGTTTTAACTACACAGAGTATATAGTAAAAATACTAAGATGAAGTGATAGATGACATTACAGTTAAGCTTACATACTTTATTGTATTGTATTTGTAGTGTGTAGACTCTCAGGTAACATTTTTCCTACAACTTTACAAATAAAGCATTGTTGTACAATGAAATGATACAGCTGACCTCTCCCTCTCCCTTCCTGTCTGCATCTGTTTGTTGATCTTTCTGTTTATACTGTTTATTGATATCTCTGTTTAACTGTTTCTCACTGTTGTTTTCTCTCAGTGACTTTCTGTCTTTTTTAACTCTGCTATTTTTCTCTCTCCCTTATGTCGATGTGTCCCTGTCAGACGGCCCAGGGAGGCGGCCATCGCACCTTACTGTACGGGCACGCTGTCCTGCTGCGACACTCCTACAGTGGAATGGTCAGTTAACATGCACGCACACACACACACACACACACACACACACACACACACACACACACACACACACACACACACACACACACGCGTACCACAATAAGAACTTTATCTAAAATAACTATGGGTTTGCTATGTTGTTAAAGGACCTTTCTGTCATGTTTATGGGTTTGTTTGTTTTTCATTTAATGCAGATAATTAAAATATACCTGTCAACAACTCAGACAAAACTGTCTGATTTCCCATTCTGACAGGAACAATATTCCAGGGCGTGATGGATAATGAAATATTTGCGCTGCTCTTCTGTGACTCATTTATTATTATAGACGGCATTCAAGCAATTGCAAGTAAGACCTTGTAAGGTAAAATCATAAAAATACAATTCTTGGATTTGAGATTATTATTGATATAAGTAATGTTAAATGATTAGTTTCTCAAATGGTTCTGAATTCCTATTAGGCCCTCACAGTCTGAAGGTGGGTTGTGGGTTGATATTGTTAATTACACGTAGTCCACTATACATAAAATAATTTATATGTCGGCAGACCAACCAAGACAGGATCATTGAAATGTATATAATTTATTATTATTAATTTAAATAATCATTGAAAATAATAAAATCATGAAATAATGATTGAAGTTTTGAAACTGAAATAGCCCGTTTGATGAGCTTGCAAGGTACTGCTCTTGTAATGTTTTTTTTCTTCTGTTTCCTTCAACGTCTGGGTTGCCAAACAGGACCATTATTTTGACATGACATTTAGCAAAGATCTTTTTCTACTCGTTCCATTGTCTCAGAGAACTCAAACTGCACGCTGAACTGGTGGAACTTTCACAGGAAACAATGATCTTTCTGTGCAACAACTTTAAAATAGATACTCTTTTTCTCTGGGCCAGACTTTATAGCAGAAGTGTTGAGTGAGCTGAAAAAAAGAGTGTGTAACTGGGGCTGTAATTATTACTGGGGTAGGGGTCGAGAATCACACCAGACACTCTCCAGACAAGAGAAATCAATCCCATCAAATGGGGCATTATAGAACTATTGTTCTGTAGTTGGAAGATGATCTAGTTCAGGGGTTTTCAACGTCTTTTAGGCCAGGGACCCCTAAGCTGAACGAGAGACCGAGTAGGGACCCCCTACCGCATATATTGTATACAATTCAATTCAATTTTTATTTATAGTATCAAATCATAACAAGAGTTATCTCGAGACACTTTACAGATAGAGTAGGTCTAGACCAAACTCTGTACTTTACGAAGCCCCAACTATTACAGCGGTTGCCTCAAGAGCAAGCATTAGCAGTAGCTATTGCGACAGTGGCAAGGAAAAACTCCCTTTTTTGTTAGGAAGAAACCTCGGACAGACCCAGACTCTTGGTAGGCGGTGTCTGACGGCACCAGTTGGGGGAGTGGTGAATGGTGGCAATAATAGTCATAATAAAGATAGTGAAACAGTGATCACAATGGTAGTCATAGTAGGGCACAGCAGGGCGTTACGGGGTGTAGTGTGGCACAGCAGCCTGGGTGGACGCGGTTGGACGCGGCAGGACGCAGTCGGACACTGCGGGGAATCGCGGAGCGTAGCAAGGTGTAGTAGGTCCATAGCGTCAGCTGCACCCAGGACCCCGGTGTAGGTGCCACCCAATTCCAAGGCGATGTTCTGGGTGAAGAAGAAGCAAAGGGACTCCGGGGAGAAAACTCCCCAGAGCTAGGTTAGTAACAGGCATTTCTGGGACTAAGATGCACACAAAAGGAGACAAGTGAAAAGAGAGAAGAGGGAGCGGCTCATTGTGTCCTTGGAAGGAGCTTCCCACAGCAGTCTAGAGTTATAATAGCATAACTAAGAGAGGCAGGCTAAAGAGAGGGGCCCTGGACCGGGCTCGTACTCTCCCCTGCCGGAACGGGCTTGTACTTCCTGCCTCCCTCTACTCTACTCTACTATGCTGCAACTCCTCACTCCCTAACTATAAGCTTTATCAAAGATGATGGTTTTCAGTTTATTCTTAAATGTGGCGACGGTGTCAGCCCCCCGAACCCAAGTTGGGAGCTGGTTCCACAGGAGAGGAGCCTGGTAGCTGAAGGCTCTGGCTCCCATTCTACTTTTAGAGACTCTAGGAACCACAAGTAGCTCTGAGTTCTGGGAGCGCAGTGCTCTAGTGGGACAATAAGGTACTAAGAGCTCTTCTATGTATGATGGTGCTTGACCATTTAGTGCTTTGTAGGTCAGGAGAAGGATTTTAAATTCAATCCTGGATTTTACAGGAAGCCAATGCAGAGAAGCTAATACAGGAGAAATGTGATCTCTTTTGTTAGTTCTTGTCAGAACACGTGCTGCAGCATTCTGGATCAGCTGGAGGGTCTTGAGGGACTTATTTGAGCAGCCTGATAGTAAAGAATTACAGTAGTCCAGCCGGGAAGTTACGAATGCATGGACTAGTTTTTCAGCATCGTTTTGAGACAGGATGTTCCTGATTTTGGCAATGTTACGAAGATGGAAAAAGGCTGTTCTTGAGGTTTGTTTTAAGTGGGCGTTAAAGGATAGATCCTGGTCAAAAATGACTCCTAGATTTCTGACAGTAGTGCTGGAGGCCAGGGCAATACCATCTAGGGTAGTTATATATTTAGATAATGAAGTTCGGTGGTGCTTGGGTCCCAGCACAATAACTTCCGTTTTGTTTGAGTTTAACATCAGAAAATTGTGGGTCATCCAGGATTTTATATCTTTAATGCACGCTTGAAGTTTAGCTAACTGACCGCTTTCGTCTGGCTTGATTGACAGATATAATTGGGTGTTGTCTGCGTAACAGTGAAAGTTAATTGAGTGTTTCCTAATAATATTGCCTAGAGGAAGCATATATAAAGAGAATAGAATTGGTCCAAGCACTGAGCCTTGAGGAACGCCATGGCTAACTTTAGCGTATTTGGATAGTTTATCGTTAATATTAACAAATTGGGATCGCTCAGAAAAATAGGACTTAAACCAGCTTAGTGCGATTCCTTTAATGCCAACTAAATGTTCCAGTCTCTGTAAGAGGATGGTATGGTCAATAGTGTCGAATGCAGCACTAAGATCTAATAAGACAAGTATGGAGACAAGTCCTTTGTCAGCAGCAGTTAGAAGGTCGTTAGTGATTTTCACCAGTGCCGTCTCTGTGCTATGATGCTTTCTAAATCCTGACTGAAAGTCTTCAAATAGACTATTTCTATGCAGAAAGTCACACAATTGATTAGCGACTACCTTCTCAAGGATTTTGGAGAGAAACGGGAGGTTAGATATAGGTCTATAGTTGGCTAAGACCTCAGGGTCGAGGGTGGGTTTTTTCAGAATAGGTTTTATCACAGCTACTTTAAAAGACTGCGGTACGTGACCCGTTAATAAGGACATATTGATCGTATCTAGTAATGTGGTATTGACCACGGGTAGTGCTTCTTTAAGTAGCCTCGTTGGAATGGGGTCTAAGAGACAGGTAGTTGGCTTAGCTGAAGAGACCCTTAACATTAATTGTTGGAGGTCTAAAGGATAAAAGCCGTCTAAATAAGTATCAGGTCTTATCGTTCTCTCTAGCCCTCCTGCGCCCAATGGTGAGCCGTTAGAAGCTGTGGGCAGAAGGTGATGAATTTTTTCTCTAATTGTTATAATTTTATCATTAAAAAAGGTCATGAAGTCATCACTGCTCAGAGCTATAGGAATAGATGGCTCAACAGAGCTATGACTCTTTGTCAGCCTGGCTACAGTGCTGAAAAGAAACCTTGGGTTGTTCTTATTTTCTTCTATTAGTACTGAGTAATAGTCTGATCTGGCATTTCTGAGGGCCCTCCTATAATTTTTTAGACTATCTTGCCAATCCACACGAGATTCTTCCAGTTTGGTGGAACGCCATTTACTTTCAAGTTTTCGTGAGATTTGTTTTAATTTGCGAGTTTGGGAGTTATACCAAGGTGCTAGTTTCCTTTCCTTCATCATCTTCTTTTTGATAGGAGCATCCAAGTCTAAAGTAGTCCGTAGGCAGGCCGTAGCAGCGTCTACAAAGTTATCAAGTTGGGAGGGACTAGAGTTAACATAACAGTCCTCTGTTATATTAAGGTATGACATTGAGTTAAGTGCTGTTGGAATATCTTCCTTAAATTTAGCTATAGCACTGCCAGATAAGCATCTAGTGTAGAAACTTTTATTTAATTTCGTATAATCTGGTAGTAGGAATTCGAAAGTTATTAAAAAATGGTCTGATAATAAGGGATTCTGCGGAAATACTATTAAATCGTCAATTTTGATGCCATATTCTAGCACAAGGTCGAGGGTGTGGTTAAAACAGTGCGTGGCCTTATGCACCCTCTGACTGAAACCAATAGAATCTAGCAGTGAATTGAAAGCAGTACTAAGGCTATTGCTGTCAACGTCCACATGGATATTAAAATCACCTACAATAAGTACTTTGGTCTGATTGAAGGACTACGCATGATAAAAACTCTGAGAATTCAGATAAAAACTCAGAATATGGACCTGGTGCTTGGTAAACAACAACAAATATAATAGGCTGTACTGTTTTCCATGTTGGGTGTTGAAGATTAAGAACAAGGCTTTCAAACGAGTTATAATTTAGTTTAGGTTTAGGATTAATTAACAGGCTCGAGTCAAATATGGCTGCAACTCCCCCTCCTCGGCCTGAGCCTCGTGGAATTTGGGTATTATTATGACTGGGAGGAGTGGCTTCATTTAAACTAACATATTCGTCCAGCCAGGTTTCGGTGAGGCAGAATAAATCAATGTGGTTATCTGATATCAATTCGTTTACCAATAATGCTTTCGATGACAGAGATCTAATATTTAATAGTCCACATTTGATTTTCCTATTCTGTTCTATCGTTGCAGTGGTTGTTTTAATTCCAATTAGGTTGTTTAGTATAGCACCTCTTTTGTTAGTGTTTTGTTTAAACGGTCTCAGTCGGGGGACAGACACGGTGGTTATGGGATTATGAATGGGTGATTGCTCTGAAGGGAGCACAGAGGGGCGTGTAGCGCTGTATCTCTGATTATTGACTTTGGGAGAGTGTGTCTGGTCAGTGTGCTTGTGGGAGTGTTTACGGGATGTAAACAGTCAATCAGAGGTCTGGGTATGCAGGGCGTGGTGCAAATTTCCACGTAGCATCTGGCTTCCGCGTGTATTGGGATGAATCCCATCCCTGCTGAACAGGGAGCCACGTTCCCAAAACAGATTGAAGTTGTCAATAAAACCTATCTTGTGAATGCTGCATGTGAGCTGGAGTCAGGTGTTAAGGGAGAGTAGTCTACTAAAGAGGCGTGATCCGCGACCTAGAGATGGAAGTGGGCCCGAAATAAAAACCGACTTCCCAGTGCTTTTTAAAGCCTCAATGAGAGTGGTAAAGTCTCGCCTTGTGCGCTCACACTCCTGAATCCGAGTGGACATGTCGTTATGTCCACAATGGACTACGATGCGTTTCATTGATCGGAAATGAGGGTATCAGGTCCATAACTTTAGCCAGGATGTCTGCAACTTTGGCTCCGGGAAAACAGTGTGTGACAGCATTATGAAACCGTAGGTCTCTAGTGATGGAGTCCCCAATAATTACTGTGGTTAGGGGGAAGAGCGGACGAGGAGTGGGGGGGTGTGGATAGCCGGTGACGGGAGCAAAACAGTCAGTGTCGGTTTCAGATGGGCAGGGAAAAGAAGAGGAAGATTGCTTACCGTTCGGTTGTGGAGATTGTTTTTGAGGAACGTTGTCATTTGGCCGATCCAGGCAGTGTAGGCCACCGGACCGTCTGACTACCGCATCCCTCAGAAGCTTTCGCCGCGCGGTAGCAATCGTCTTCCGTGACGACGGCTGGTCAGTCTGCTTTGAAGCGGGGCGAGCCCGGTGAGCCGCACTGGCCACCACCGGCTCCGACTCCGACAAGGCATTGAAGCGGTTGGAGAGGCTGAGGGCAGGAGGCGATGGAGCCCTACCCGAGGCTCTCTTTCGGCCGCAAACCACCTCAGTCCAGGGTGGCTTGATAACCGGTGTCGAGCAGGACGATGGGCGTGGGCAGGCAGCTGGGTCCCATGGCGCGGTATCCTGGAAGGCCGCCGAGTTGCATGAGTTGCATATTAAAACTGTGCAGGATGGATGAAAAGAAATGGATGTTATTTATGCATCATGTTTTAATGCTAAACATACATCTGTTTTACATCAATTTTGTTTTCACAAATAGGCCAATTTATCTTTGCTATTAACATTTTGCATTCATATTAATGTATATTTTCAGACTTATTTCAAATTTTTTTTTTACGTAATTTGGCAGCCCCTCTGCATTAACTCTGAGGACCCCCTACGGGTCCTGGACCCCCTGTTAAAGATCTCTGATCTAGTGAGATGAATTGATGAAATGAATTGTGTTTCTCTGTTTAGTACCTGTGCTGTTTGTCCACCTCCCGCTCATCCACAGACAAACTGGCTTTTGATGTTGGACTGCAGGAAGATACCACAGGTAACGCATGTCTTTCATTGACCGGGGCTTTCTATTATAGTTTGATTTATTTAAAAAATAAACAAAAAAACATCAGTATCCCACAGGTTTGATAAACTTTTGCTGTCTAGTTATATTTGCAGAACTGTATCTTCAAAGCTGCACTCATTTTCTCAGAATATGTGTAGTATATCACTTGAAGTGATGAATACACAGAGAATTATCACCTACTCTGCAGTGCCTATCTGCTCTACGGAACTTTTTAGCATCTTTCTGGTTTTACAGCCCAGACCTTTACTGTTTCGGTTCAGTCTCAGAACTCTCATCAACCAAAGGCTGCTGTTTTTAGTGAAACGCTGTAGAAACCCACTGTACACTACCTGCCCTGCAACAAACAGCAGGCAGACACAGTTAGAGACTATCTGGTGAACATAGAACATAGTGGAGCATTTAGCAGCCAAAAAAGACAGATATTTGTTTCAGCACTTGGCGAAGAGCAAAAGAAAGGTAAAAGTGTGTGAATATATAAACTGTTTGCTAGGGGTGGGAATCACCAGAGGCCTCACGATACGATATCATCACGATACTTGTGTCACAATACGATATTATTGCGATTTTAAACATATTGCAATATTCTGCGATATATTGCAATTTATTACCTTTTTTCCCAAATTCAAATTTTTCCCAATTTCAAATGATGTCCCCAAAAGGAAACTTTGTCAATATGTGTTTGATCTAAAAAGATACATTTCTCTGTTTGTTCATCTCACTTCAATTTTATTGCTGCGAAATGGGATTGTCAAGCAGACAAACTGACCAACCATATATAATAAAAGATCCATACTTGGCGTCTGTGGATCGATACAGTATTGCCACAGAAAATATCGCGATACTATGCTGTATCGATTTTTCCCTCACCCCTACTGTTTGCTAAAGCATCAGCTATATCAACTTTATAACCCATATATGTCGAAGGCATGTGGGCTGTTTTTGTCCAAAGATATTAAATAATAGGGTTGGGATTCACCAGAGGCCCCACCATACAATATTATCACCATACTTATGTCACGATACAATAATATTGCGATTTTAAACATATTGCAATATTCTGCGATATTATTGCAATTTATATACCTTTTTTCCCAACTTTAAATTATGTCCCCAAAGGAAAACTTGTATCTTCACGCCGACGGTCACCGCTGCTGACCTCACCAGATGAAAAAAATTCAACTGCACCATCTAGTGGATTGAAATAGCAATTGATTTTTCTTCTAGTACCAAAAAGTTTCTCATGTGCAATTTATTTAATAAAAGATCGATGCTTGGTGTCCGTGTATCGATAGAGGATTGCCAAGGAACATATTGCGATACTATGCTATATCGACCCCATCCCTATTAAATATCAGCTGAATTTTAATTTTGAGGACATTTCACTCAGCGTATACAACTTCAATGAAAAGCTTGAACAAGCTGATAGAGAATATATATATTATACTGTCAGACAAGGATTTTTTCCAACCATAAAGCTCTTTAAGGGGAAAATAATAAGAAAAAAAACTATTTTCCATGAGCTCTTATTACCAAGGGATGAATCATTGTTTAAATTACATCAAAGAACACAATACTCTTTCATTTGGAGAAAGATTGTTTCAAAGAGCTGATAAAAATAATCATGTCAGATCTTCAGCAATCAAATCAAGCTAACTCCCATTGGACCCCGGTTAGCCTGCTTACATTATCTCTGAGCTGGCTTTGTCAAATGGCTTCAAGCAGCACTTTGCTTTCACTATCTCCACCTCATTTATGGAATGCAACTCTGGGCTGCTTTTGTAAAAACAGCATAAAACAAAATGTATTTGAGTTCTGAGTTTAAAGTCAGAATTATGATTTTTTTTTACTTAAAAAAAAAGAACAACCTCAGAATTCTGACTTTAAACTCAGATTTTTAAACTCAGAATTATGATTTTATCCCCAAAATCTGAGTTTAAAGTCATTATTCTTTAAACTCAGATCTCAAATGCTTTTTTTTTTATTTTTTATAAATGGCCCTAATCCACTGTCGTATGATAATCATGGCTGTATAATAAGAGGTTATTATACTGTCAGTGTGCTGCCTAGTGGACATTGTAGCCACCTAGTGGTGGTTTTGTGTATAGCTTTTGGTTCTGTCCCTTGAGCTTGCTGTAGTTTTTTCTGTTTGTTCAGCGCTTGCAAGACCGCAGATGAGAAAGCATGCTGAATCACCATTTCTTTTAATTACACCTTGGAAAATACATGCATGTAAGTTCATTTGTTTGTTTCTTTGTACTTTTTTGTGTGTTATTTAGCCAAATTATGTAAATGCGTGTCTAATAGCCTAATTAAAAACCAGCTAATTGTTAAAAGGCTAAAGCTAAATAGCAACATGCTAATCACACACATGGTGATTTTGCTAGCTGCATGGAATCTGCGCAGACTGTTTTTTTTTTTTGTTTTTTTTACTGTTTGCTCTTGTGTATTTTATTATTTTATTGTTTTATGTTGTGATTATATGATTATATTTAAAGATTGTTACATCTCCATTTTCTGTATTTTTAGTTTTAGTCTTTTTTTCCGATGTGTCAATTAACATCTTCAGCTTTACATCAGCTCTGTGTTCTTTGGGAAGACTCGTAGCTATCTAAACTAGCCAGCCAGTTACACCTAGGGAGGGCAGAATAGTCCGGTTATTTCTATCTGTGTCAAACAGACACAATGTGACTCCTAACCTGCTGCTTTTCCATTGTGGCTTCCACTTTCACAAAGTCGGAACAATAAGCCACTGAAAAGTTCAGTACACGGGCAATTGCCCTGTTCTTGTTCTTGACCTGCTTCTGTTAAAATGGTGCAAATTAGAGTACAAGTAGAACAGCTGCAGCACAAATGTAGACTACCAAAGTAGTACACAGGCTGAGGTGATAGGTAGAATTACAGGACTGTATGTCCCTACGTGAGTCTGAGTCGTGTGTGTGTGTGTGTGTGTGTGTGTGTAGGCGAGGCATGTTGGTGGACCATCCACCCCGCATCAAAGCAGCGGTCAGAGGGTGAGAAGGTTAGAGTGGGAGATGATCTCATCCTGGTCAGCGTCTCCTCGGAAAGATATCTGGTCAGTATTGCTGTTTCTTCGTTTTTTCCTTCATTCTCTTTTCTTTTTCTGTTTCTTCCTTATTCGCTCCTTAAACTTCATTCCTTCCTTATTAAGACTGTCGTACCATGAACAATAAAATGAAAATGAATAAAACTTGGTAAAGGAAAAAAGCTTAAGGTAACTAATCATACACAGCAGCTAATGGGATATTCACACATATATGCACTTATGGATGAACAATGGATGAACATCATAGTATACATATATACACCATATATACCACACTCAGAGCTACATTAGAGCCTCCTCTATATTGGTGCCTCTCCGTAGACCTTTGGTTTATGGACCAAATCCATCATTAGACACATCCTTTTCCTTCAGGATTTAGATTGGTCTCAATCCACACAATCATATACTAAACTGCAAGTGATATATTGTGATATTATAGCAACCATCTAAAGTCCTAATGTTCCCCTAAAAAATTGGCCACAATTGCTACAGTTTTGTTACATTAATCCAAGAGTAGGCGTGATGTCATAACCTGCAGCCTACATTTGCAAAGGTTATTAGCTCTAAAACCTGAGCAGACCTCTCTAGGGCTGGGTTTAAAAATAATTTCATTTAAACTACCAAAATGGATTCATCACCTAAGATCTAATTACCCATTGGTACCAACTATGTAATGCTAGCTTATAGGGAAGGAGGTTAAAGTAAAGTTAGGCTACATATTGGCGAGGGAAAAACTGGCGTGGCCATTTTCAAAGGGGTCCCTCTGTCACCTCCAGATATCTGAATGAAATGTCACTCAGTACTCGCTGGCTGTAGAGTCTGTAGAGCTAAACTTTATTGCCTGTTCATGTTAAATAAAAAGTACATTAATGTAACTGCTTTGGCGTCAGTTCCATATGTAAACATTGATACTTTTAGGAATGCAGCAGGTTAGAGGGAACCTTGTACAGTTGTAGAATCTCTTTCATATCCAAGCTAAATTGGTATTGTAACTGAAATGTTCCTAACCTAATTGATATCGAATAAGGAATAAAATCAAATTGGGAATAAAATTGATTTGGGACCTTGTGAATCGGAATCAAATTGATTCGGAAAATCATTGACGCTACCCAGCCCTAGACTTCAGGCAGTTTAGCTGCATACAGTATCTGTACATATGCCTGCTTGTGCCTGTTTACATATCCTAGAGTCTGTTCCTCCCTTTTTTCCCCTGACTGTCCCATCTTTTGATCACTTTTTGTATGGATTGCAAAACATTGGAAGACTGTAAGCACTGCTGACCACGTACTGACTGAATATATCAGATCAAATCAATGGTCTGATGCACTGGGAGCACAGCGCGCTCTCTGGTGACCAGGCCTGCCTTTCTGAATCGCCAAATTTAGGACTCCGATTGAGGGGCATCCTGTGTTTGTGTGTATCTCAGTCTGGTTTGTCTGTAATTTATTTATTTTCACGTGGCTGTTATGTCTCTCTCCCTGCAGCATCTGTCCTACGGTAATGGCAGTCTCCATGTAGATGCAGCCTTTCAGCAGACACTATGGAGTGTGGCTCCCATCTGTTCTGGCAGTGAAGTAGCACAAGGTACACCTGTCTGTGTTTCATCGTTCTCTCTCTCTTTCTTTATTTCTTGCTTGCTTGCTGCTTGTTGTGTGCTTTTTGCTATCTTACCTTCTTGGTTTTGTACATTCTTTTATTGTGGCTTCTTATTTTTGCACAAATTTACTTGTGAAGTTGTGTTAAAAAAAATCTGGACACATTGGATGCACTATGTTTACACATGTAATGATATTCAGAAGGTAACGGTTGATCCACTAGTGTTTTCATGTAAAGTTAGAACTAACAGTACAGTGAAAAATCTGGTTAGCAGCGCTATATGTCTATCAACATTACCCTAAAAAAATTAAGCGTTTTAAGTCTGAATATTAGGTTTTTAAAGTATACTAAATGTAGTAACTTTTCCAGTGTGAACACACTGCAGAGTTAAAACCAGTTTGTTTAGTTTTAATATGTTGTATTGAAATGGGAGTCTGCAACTTTCTCTGGTTGCTGTCTGTTGTAGTCTGTAATTCCCAAAATGCTTAGTGACATCATTTGAAGACACAGGTGTTCTTCATTTGGGCAGTCAGCTCTACTCGGGCATGTTTAATCTCAAAACGGTGTGAACCGTTTTGCAACATTTTTTCTGGTTGAACGACATGTTTCCTCAGAACGTTGTGGAACGTGTGCAACGGGCTTTAAGCTATGTTTTCTCTCGTATGGTGGGTGTGTCTCTCGTTTATTGGCTGTGTCCCAGGTGTTACCCAATCAGCAGAGACGTGTCTGTAAACTCGTGGTAATGAAAAGGCAGAGCGCTTGCGCACACAACAGGGTGTTCAACGCACCCCCGTTTCAGTTCAAAAAAACGTGTTGCTACGTTTTGTTGGGGCTGAACGTGGCCCTGGTCTTTATACATCTGAACAGGTGGGTTTCAGAAGTGCTAATCCATGTCATTGAAACCATAGCTGCATCTCATAACCCTTATTTGATAGCTCCTCGGCTGAACCGGAAGTTGTTCTATCCCTCATCGGTGAAGCCTCAAAGCTCTTATTTCTGCCCCGAGGAGCGAGCATCGAGGCGGAATCAACGAGGAGCTATAGGCGAGGAAACAGAGAGCAGCCTTCCCGGAAGCCTTGCAGCTGAAGGAGTTGCTAACTCCGCCCATACAGCTGACAAATTCATGAACGCTTCAGAGGAAAGGAGGTCTCATCCCTCTAAAACACATTTGCTCTCCTCCCATGATTTCCTCGCGTCTCTCCCGTGCCTTCTCGGTGGGAGGGACTAAGACGAGGAAGGGAGGCAAGTGGAGGGGTCGAGGAGGCAATTTAAGCGACATGAGGGGGAACCCCCCCCCCCCACACACACACACACACACACACACACACACACACACACGTCAGCACAGTCAAGTTCATCAGAAGGTGCAAAAGAGTTTTTAAATTAGTAGGCAAAGTAACGTATGTACTAATTCTGGTGCTTTCATGCAAACCTGACTGTCCTTTCCTCTGTAGGATGATTTATGTGTTGAGATCTGTTCTTTCTGTCCTACTCCCTTCCTTTCTCCAATGTCATACCCCCTTTTCTCCCTTTCTGCTCTCTTTTTTGCAGGTTTCCTGATAGGTGGGGACGTCCTGCGCCTCCTTCACGGTCACATGGACGAATGTTTAACTGTTCCATCTGGGGAGCATGGGGATGAACAGAGGAGGTAATGTGCACTGATAATTTCAACTGGACTGGTATATGGGCTCAATATTGTCATTTATTTAACAAAATGTATCTCCTCTGGTTTTATATGAAGTAGTTTACCTGCATGGATTCAGTGTAGACATCGAGATGGGAGTTTAAAACACTGCTGTTCTACAAAATAAAGCTATCTAATAACATTTTCTTTCTTTTATTTCTTTCTTTCTTATTTCTTTTTCTTCATTTCTTTTTTTATTCATATGTGACCGACATCACGTTCTTTGTCTAACTAAACTTTACTTAAAGTGGCTATATGTAACTTTTAAATGTTTCTGAAACTGTGTAACTTTTCATCTGATGATCATAAATGACCTGTTAGAGCAAAGAAGACTATCAGTGAAAAGAATGCTATTTTTATTACGGGATTGTAAATGATTCATAACCATCCCCGAATTGGCCCTCAGGTATGTAATATGTCTATTTTAATTCATAAAATAACTTTACAATGCGCAATGTGATTGTACGTCAGTAGCCGACATTAAATGACGTCCCTCTTTCATTTAGCGTTTCATGAAATGCGCTATATTAATCTAAGTTATTACTATGTTGGTTGCTACAACACAGTGACAGTGATACCAGGTTTAGCTCCCGAGACATCCAGAGTAAGCTAAGTTACCGTATGTAACACTGGAAATGCAACGATGCATCTGTAATTTATTCTTTTATTGTAAATGAATGATTTTCTGTCTGAGCAAAATATTCATCCCAACTATTTGACCTCCCTATAACACTAACTCAGTAATCTACAGTGGGCAACACAGCACAGTAAAGATAACAGCAAGTGTGGTAAAAACACTACCACTTTAGTCCAAAGGGGTCGCTAGAATCAACACTAACTGAAAGTTACATATAGCCAATGTTGGGAAGGATACTTTTCAACTGCATACTACAAAAATCTAACCGCAGTCTAAGCTACCACGAGCTAATTTTAGCTAACGTTAGCTAGCATGTCAAACGGGGCTAGTCAGTCTTTCAACGGCTCTGGGGCTAGTAAATCAGCACGTAGGAGAATGTAAAGTCACACGTCAACTATAACATAGCAAGGTGACCAGTAAAATTACAGCAGACGACTACCCTTGGCTAATTAAAAAATATAATTTACTTTGAGATGCTTCTTCAGGTTGGAGGAGTAATTTGGACGCTGAAAGGAGGTTGGTTGCTGGCAAGAGGATGTTGCACTGCACAGTTATATTTCGTTCTCCCTGTTCTTTCTTTAATGTGAAATGCTGTTTGAATTTCCAAGATAGAAACCATTCCTGCCCTGGCTCTGTTGGGCCGGTTCCGGCTCCATCTCTCTATCAGTGATCACGCATTTTTTCGTTTTCATATTGTGGCTTCTGGGAAATGCATGGAGTTACCTTAATTTATTTAGAGAGTGAATAAACTTGTGAAACAGAAGTATCGTCATGTAATCCATTGATTTCAACAATGTAACTGTATTTTAAATACCAACTATTTAAATTGTAACTGTAACAAAATACAGTTACTCATAATTTGTATTCTGAATACGTATTCTGTTATTCCCCAACACTGCATATAGCCACTTTTAAGCTCATGAATTAATTGTGTTAATTCCTGCCGTCCTCCTTCTGGCTTTCCATTATAAAATCCCCCTTTCATGTATAATTCACTTCCTTTTAATAAAAAAAGCACTTTGAATTGCCCTGTTTCTGAAATGTGCTATACAAATAATGCTGCCTTGCCTTAATAGAGGTTCAGTAGCTTGAACAGTAAACTAATACATATACTAAATTGGCTCTTAGAGATGCTAATGTCCCTTTCCCGTCATATAGGATAGGTAGTAGGCATGAGAAAGAGTCGTGTTTACGACCTGCTAGTATTCCTGTTTGGATAATTCAAAACGTGTAATCGCCGAGTTGGTCACGTGAGGGTGTTGACCATATAACACTGCATGCATTAAATGTGGGTTAAATTACATTAAACAATGGTCTTTTGGTCACTTTTTTCCCCGGCACTTCCATATTATGAGTCACCAAGTCTGAGATATTTTAGGCATTCAGAAAGAAAAAAAAAAAAGAGCTTCCCAGTCGTAATTACAACGTGGATGTTGAATTGAGCCCTATTTAAGTCAGAAACTGGTAGTTACGGTAAATCCCACACGATGAGAATGCAGCATGAGCGAATGAAACAGCTGAAGACTGACAGCAACAGTTCAGGGGTTTCTTGCAAACGGATAGGGTTCAGTCCCGTCTATTATACAGTATCTTTATGAAACAACACTTATTTGTCTATAGTGTTAATTCACATCCACTCAATTACAGGATGGGATGCTGGAAGACCATTTCTATAGTTAATATTTCAGCATCGCTTACTGAAATGAATGTTTCTCAGGACTATACAGTTCTAAATGAATGTTAAAGTCACCTCTGCATTTAAAGTTTTGTCCTCTGCTTGTTCCTCTACTTCATGTTTGGCTCTCCTTCACCCGTGAGTTTAGACCATTAGACATCCAGTATTCAGCTTTTATTTGAAGGAAATTACCATGGAAGAGAAAGTAGCAGCTCTCATTACAGACTGTGCTCTCTGCTGTGACTGAGACAGGAAGGACTATTAATAATTATAGTTTTAAGATCCCAAAGGGGACAGCCATGTTGTTAAACAATGCCGATGAGAGTGACTGTGTTCTCTTCCTGACTGTCTGCTGAGGGTTGTTACTGAGTCATCCAGGTAGTAGCACATCCAGACGTACTAAGTCATATGCAACTGCATTCCACTTGCAGTGGAAACAGTTAAAGGTGCCCTTATTGTAATTTCTAAATATACAGAGAGAAACGAAACTTGTCCTCTGCATTAAACCCATCCTATACATAGGAGAGCAGAGGAGCCGCAGTTGCCCAGGGACCAACTCCAGTTCTTTTTGCCAGTGCCTTTTGGTCAGGGGGCAGTGACAGGGGCACTAACCCAACATACATGTTTTTGGTGATTTGGTGACTTGTAGAATGTACTGTACGATGTTATGTGTTGAGTGGATATATAATTAGTTTGAAGGTGTGATTGTTTTATTTTCACCCCCAGGACAGTGCACTATGAGGGGGGAGCAGTGTCCAGTCATGCCAGGTCCCTGTGGAGGCTGGAGACGCTGCGGGTTGTGTAAGTACATCATACACATACTGTCCATACATACAAGAACCATGTGGATTCACAAAAATACACCAGCAGACATGCACCTCCACACTGTCAGATCACCACACACATACAATACACACAACCAGATTAGTTCTGTTTGTACAGATGTATTTTTGTGAATCTCATGAGGTTTTTGTCTTCTGTCAAGCTGCTAAGGATTCCTCACAGTGTAAAGAGTCTAGCATGGATTGATAGCGCTTACTGTACTGTGGGCAGCAGAGTGGTAGAGTACATGTTAAAAATATTACAACTTTTACTCACAGTGTGTGTGTGTGTGTGTGTGTGTCAATTGCCTTTAAATGGTTTCAATAGTTGCTAAGTAACAGCAGAATCAGGACCTGACAGTACGTTTTAGACATGGTTTCCAGGTTGGTAACCAGGCAGCAGCTCCTTGGTTGCCCAAGTTGACCGAATGATTGCCATATTTTAACCAATTAAGGTACATTTAGTGTGATGTATGGAGCATGGCAGGGTTTTGGAACTGACATACCTAAATGGAATCGAGCCAAGTAGAGGGAGAGAGAGCGAGAGACACACACACACACACACACACACACACACACACACACACACACACACACACACACACACACACTAGGGCTGCGCGATATTTTGTTTCATCGTCTACATTGCGATGTGCACATGTGCGATAGTCACGTTGCAGGACGTTTCGATGTTGACGTAAAACTTTTTTGCTGCTGGATAGAAAAGTAAACTTTCACGTTCTCCTTTTACATGAATGTTACCGACCGAGCCTTCCCCTTAAAGACAGGTGGCCATGTGGGCAACGTGTGTATGTGACGTAACGTTAGTCCGACGGGGTTTGTTATGGGAAGTGTAGTCTATATCCTTCACATTCCACTTCCGGGATTGCTCCGGTGCTGCAGAAAATTCCGCCGGATTCATGTATTTTCCGTTTCCTTCCTCTTTCTTTGTGTTGGAATTTTAAATTTGGTGGATTTCTGAGGACTATGGTTAACTGCTCCTCAGATCTCTGCAGGGTAAATCCAGACAGCTAGCTAGACTATCTGTCCAATCTGAGTTTTCTCTCACATGACTATTTTGCAGCGGCTCTGTGCGGAGTTTAGCGCTGCCAATGACGATTCTGATTGGTTTAAAGAAATGCCAATAAACCAGAGCATGTTTTCCTCCCATCCACGAATGGTAGGCAGACCCCTTCTTCAGCGCTCTTTGGAGGATGGTCTGGCAAAGTGAGACTATGGGAAGTAAGGCTCGCCCGTGTGTAGAAAAGTACCGGAAGCGGCAGCAGCCGCTGACACAGTGATGCTCATACTTTTCCATGGGTAGTGAAGCTACAGTGGTCCGTCTTTTATGTTCGCTGCAAAGAAGAACTAAATCACCTGATTAATGCAACGTTATTACGTTATTCTCCCGGCCATTTTTCACCGCAGAAAGCTGCTACCAGCCAGGCTAAAGCTAATGTAGTTAGCCTAAAGAAACAAGGCGTCTGTATTAACTAACGTTATGGTTCGGAGCCGCAAAACTGGAAACGTAACACTAATCTACAACAGAAGTCTGTGTCTGATATAACGTAATTTGCACTGATTTAAGTGTTCTTGGATACACAGAGTTTGTTGCTAGAGCGTGACATGCAGGCTCTGCATGCACAGCCAACCACCAATCACAATCAATCAATTTATCAAACAAACAAAGCAGGCCCGCTAGTCGACCACAACCTGAAATTTAGAGGAAGCAGCATGCATTATTAATATCATTGACTTTAGCCTGGATTGATAGTATTATATGAACACAATGGTGTCATGTCAGTCAACCAGTGTATTTAATTACCTAATGTCCCTCTCCAAAATCACTTCAGAAGAATAATCACAGCGCTTACTTGCTTTGGTGTTTGTAAAGCATTAATGTTCAACAAAGAATGGTTCACATAAGAAAAGTTCCTTTTCATTTTTATTTTTTATGTAGATGCAGTCTCCTACAAAATCACCCCGAGTAGTCGAGAATGATTTATTATTTCCAAATAGAGCTATTTATGTCATCTTGTAAAAGTTAGTCTTTTTTCATATTGCAATATATATCGCATTTTTCCAATATTGTGCAGGCCTCACACACACAGACACACACACACACACACACACACACACACACACACACACACACACACTCACACACTCATACACACATGCTAAAACAAGCTGAAGTCTGGCTACTTTGCTGCATCTGTGCTGTGAACATGTGACTTGACTGCACGGGACTGTGTGGTGGATTGAGGGAGCATCAGCGTTCAGGCTTCTAATTTAGCTTCTGCAGCATATTTTACATTCTGTTTATAATTAAATTAAATTTGATTTAATATCAATTAGTGCAGCTTTAAGGTAACTTGTATCAGTGCATACAGTATACATGTCATTTTTTTATATCGCCTACTTTAAACCCTGCCCTGCCTGATATTTACGGTTATATGTTTGTATTCAGGATTGTGTCTGACTGTGTTTGTGTCCAGGTGGAGTGGGAGTCATATCCGCTGGGGTCAGCCGTTCAGACTGAGACATGTCACCACAGGGAAGTATTTGAGTCTGATCGAAGACAAATCTCTTCTGCTGATGGACAAAGAGCATGCTGATGTCAAGTCTACAGCCTTCTGCTTCAGGTCATCCAAGGTACAGAGTCAACAACATCTGCAACACTGTGTGTGAAGGCCATGATGCATTATACCTTTGTTATTGAAGAAGATACTTCACAATGTCAAGTTCAACCAAACATATATTTTTGAAGGCGTTACAATATAAACATCATGGTTCTTTCTGTAACCATAATGAATGGAGATTGGCCATAATGTATTTATATCTCTGCTCATTGTCTGCCTATTTTACTCACTTTCAGACTTTCAGTATGGATGAAAAATAACTTCAATAATAACTTCATTTACAAAGCTTTTTTATTAACAACTTTACAAAGTGCTATAAAGAGTGAAACAACAAAGGGAAACACATTAAATGATGCGATAAGAGTGAAACAATTACAGTAAAACAACAGAGAACAGGTTTAAACAAATAGCGCAGATTTTCATCCTGGATCACCACTGAAAACTGTAAAAAAAAATCCACAAATTCCGTTTGGGTCTGGTCATGACCGAAAGAACGAGATCCCGGGTACAAGCGGCTGAAATGGGTTTCCTCAGGAGAGTGGCTGGCGTCTTCCTAAGAGATAGGGTGAGAAGCTCAGTCATCCGTGAGGAGCTCGGAGTAGAGAGGCTGTTCCTTTGCGTCGAAAGGAGCCATCTGGTAAGGATGCCCCCTGGGCGCCTCCCTAGGGAGGTGTTCCAGGCACGTCCAGCTGGGAAGAGGGCTCGGGGAAGACCCAGGACTGGGTGGAGAGAAAATGTCTCCACCCTGGCCTGGGAACGCCTCGGGATCCCCCAGTCAGAGCTGGCTAATGTGGCTCGGGAAAGGGAAGTTTGGGGTCCCTTGCTGGAGCTGCTGCCCCCGCGACCCGACCCCGGGTAAGAGGAGGAAGATGGATGGATTGATGGAATCTTAAATCATGAAATGATCCTTTAAAGCAGCCCTGTGCCTGTCATGCAACATTTAATCTGTATTAATTACAGGATTCAGTTTTTTTTTTTTTTCCCTCCTATCTCTCTCTTTTAGGAAAAATTGGACCCTGGTGTGAAGAAGGAGGTGGATGGGATGGGTGTTCCTGACATCAAGTATGGCGACTCTGTGTGTTACATCCAACATGTTGACACGTGCCTCTGGCTCACATACCAGACTGTTGATGCCAAGTGTGCACGCATGGGTGGAGTACAGAGAACGGTACCTTGCTGCATTAAACCATCTGCACCTTTTTTGCATGGTTTTATTATATATATATATATATATATATATATATATATATATATATATATACTCTTTTCTCTTAACTACAGTCTACGTTTGGCTTGCTATACCAAGGAACGGCAGCAGAAGTTAAGACGTTAACACGAGAGCTTATGACCCTTTGACATTTTAGTAGGGCTGGGCATCGTTCAAAATCTTTCGATCCGGTGCCAATTTCGATACCTCCGTTTTGATGCTGGTTCCTTAACGATACTTTTTTCGATACCATATGTTTTAAAACCCATTTCAACATCAACAAAAATACATTAAACACAAAACTTTATTAATTATTTGTGAATTGTGAATCAAAACAGTTATCAAAATTAAAAAATTCTGGTAACACTGCTCACTCAAAGTAACATTAATAACACTGGTTGTGCTTTTGGTTAGGGGTGCGCCAGTCAGATGCTCAGGATTGGTATCAATCCCAACTTTAAAAATTAACAAAAAAAGAGAAACCTTTTTGCCACAACATGAACATATTATAAATAATAAATAAATAAACAAATGACATTGTGTACAGGCTAATATTGAACTAACTAAAATGCTAAGGAATGTAAAGAACAAAGACTTTTTAGTGCAAACTGCATAATGACACAAACCTTTAACAATAAACTTGGTGACTGCCCTGTTGTCAACATTGAACTAATGGAGAACTAACTTAAGTGCAAAGGAATGTAATTGAATTGCCTTGTTGCTGAAAGGTGCTGTATAAATAGAGTTGCCTTGCCCTACAACCTCAGCCTGTCAGTCAGTCACCAGGGCAGAGAAACCACCGTTGTGCCTGCTTGTCTCAGAGGAAGTGTAAAACAACAGCACCGCGACTGCTTTCGGCTCTTAATTATACATTAATATCAGCTGTCTGCGTGAAGTTTTGATAAACTGTAACCACACTTGAAACCACTTTATCGGCATTGCCGTGACTCACTGTGACTTCAACAAAACTGCAGTTTGCTCGGGTTTACTCCGTCTGCACCTCTGTGTGTATGTGTGTTTGGGAGCGCCGCTCTCTGTCAATATGCAGAGAGGACAGAAACGCTTTTGGGACCGAAATTTGGCACCGAAAGAGAAATAATTTTTCGATACTCATAGGATAGGAGTATTTTCGGCTGGTGCCATAAAAGTATCGACGTTCGGTGCCCAGCACTACATTTTAGTAAACTCATCAGTGCTTGCAACAAGTCACTATGAAGCTTTGAGTGTGAACTTAATCTGCATCTGTGCTTGCAGTAAGTCACTATGAAGCATGGAGTGTTTTTATAAACAACCTATTATACCTGCTATATGGTAAAGAAATGGCACTTACCCAAACGTCTGAATGGAGCTAATTTCAGGAAGTTAAGGGAGGAAGACGGAACTGACAGTGAACCAGCCCACATCTGTTAAATGTAGAATTTTTTAATCATGCCAAAACTTCTTTGACATCACCACAGTGGTCCTAGGATACTCTTGGCCCACGTTTTGATTTCGCTCAATACAGCTCAGGTTTTACATAATAGTCTCATAAGTAACTATTTCAGTGTCTTATGAAATGCTGTAATTGGATTGATTCATTGTGATATTAAGAGTAGAGGTCTTCTCATTTCAGGCCATCATGCACCATGAGGGTCACATGGACGACGGGCTGACGCTGTCTCGGTCACAGCATGAGGAGAGTCGCACTGCCAGAGTCATCCGCAGTACTGTGTTTTTGTTCAACCTCTTCATCAGGTGGATTACACACTCATGCACACACACACACACACACACACACACACACACACACACACACACACACACACACACAATTCCCCTTGTATGTTAGCAAAGTTCTGTTCACTCAGTGGTTGTGTGGCGACAACATGACTGTACCTGAAGAAACAAACCTTTTGCAATTTCCTTCAAATGGTAGCGAAAATTAAGCTCAGGGGAAATACTGGCTGCTCTTGAGTGAACACGGGGCAAGACAATGATAGTAACTTAATTGAGAGTAAATACACTGCACTTTATGTACCCAGTGTATGTGAACCAGCAAGCATGCTGCATTCTGCTTATAATGCCCTTTAAGAGAGAACTGTGAAAATGTTGCAGGATCCTGCAGAGTAGCCTTGTCTGATTTATGTAAAGCAACAAGCAGCTGCTATCGCTGTGTGCAGCAAACATACTGCTGCCGTCAGGATATTGCAGAGTTAGCAACAAGTATGTTGCAATTGTAAGCCCTGTCAGGTATATGTGTCCTGTATACTAATGCAATGAACCACAGTAGATTCAACATCATCATATAAAAGACATGTAAATTAGGGATGTCCCAATCCGATTTTTTAAATATTGAATGTCTGCAGATACCGAGTCCCGATCAGATACTTGTATTTGCTGAGATAATAGAGCTGCACACCGTTTTTTTGTTGTTCAAAAACAACTAAGTAACTAAAATATGTCTTCAGCTTAATACATTTAACTTAGTGCAGCAAATTAGTCTTTTCTCTCAACACCAAAACAGTTCTCTTTAGGATCCCCGCAGACCCTCATCCATCCCTGGACAACGAAAACTACATTTAGTGGCGCCTCTTGCGCTTAATAGTCAATCTTTAATAAAACTAAACTTAGTGACGCCTCTTCCACTTAATTGATATTCTTATGTGTTTACCGATGTCGGCTCCTTGGAATAACAGCCTGTAAACTGGTTTCCTGGTGGAATCATGGAAGAAGTGTGGAGAATTGGAGTAATCCGCTTTTGTAAAAATCGGGTGACTAAGAAAGAACAAAGAAGGGACTTTTTAAATTGTTGCCAATGGCTGGCTACGAGACACTCTCTGAACAGACACTGGTGAGTGGCCACGCCCATCTTGGTTTGAAAGTGCCGGCATCCAGGCAGTCTGGAGGTGGGTTTGTGGAGCAGGGCGTGTGCGATTAAAGGCAGCCATCACTACAAGCGGATGTCAATGATCAGAGTAAGGTAATGGGGTAAATGCCGATCCCCGATCAGTTAAAACAATGCCAAAATCGGCTCTGATCCGATACTGTGATCGGGATCGGGACATCCCTAATGTAAATACTCAGCTTTGAGTAGCAGCATTTATTATGAGCAGAAGTTCTGCAAAACCCTCTAAATAAATATCTCTCCCAACACTGAGCTGCACTATCATCAAACTAGACATGTGACATGAGATTCACATCTCAATACAAACCAACATTACAGTTTGTCAATATACTGATCAGGCCCCATGCAGTCTCCATGGAGTACAATGTTGTAAAATATGTCATGTCAAGTGCCCAACCATGGACTTATAACTTATCAGACCACACATACTTCTGCATCTTACAACGCATTGCAAACTCTACAAAAAAAATCGGTCACAAAAAAGGTTCCCTTCTTAAAAGTCAAGTTTAAAAAATGACAAACATCCAAACAGAAGAACTCGCCTCAAATGAAGGACATTAAAAAGTACAATCTTTAAGTCATCATATAATGTGCAATAAAACATGAAATGGACCTATATCATGATCTATGACCTTTATAGATCCTAAACTAATTATTTTTTAATGAGGCGATAGGTTCATAATTTAGGTACTGTACCATTTCTTTCTATTACATGAAGACTTTTTTTGCTGAGTTTCCTAGATATCACCCTGTAACATTTTGTAATAAGTAAAGAATAAATCAACGTACAAAAAAGTGATTTTACCAGTGATGTTCATGCAAAAATGTCCCAATTGAAGATTTTTCTAGTGAGCAGATGTTCTGACATTTTCTTTAGAGTCAGATGAGTGAAGACACATGCAGTCACTCTTGTCATTTCTTTTCTAAGACAATATGAAAAGCTCTTAACAATTAATTAATTAACTAACAGGGTAGAGCCCATGTCTGTGCATTATAATATCTTAAACTCTGTTGGCACTCACTGCCAGTACAACGATGGTGTGTATGTGTGTTTGTGTGTGTGTTTTGTTAAGCAAGCTGCAGAGGAATATGAGGTGTGAGCCTCCACTCTCACAGTGCCTTCTGAGGAAGAATTCTAGAGAAAACATAACAGAAACACACAAAGTTAAAGGGATATTTCACCATTGGAAAGACGAATATATCTTTAAATTGGGTCACTTATGTTGTAAAAATGTGAAAAAAATATAGAAATTGTTGCCTTCTAGGCTGAGATAAGCCAGAAAATGTGTTTTTGGCTCATATGGATGAAAGAAACCAAATCCCAGAATGCACTTGCTTCGCTGCTTTAGACTCCACTCCCAGCCACGCCTACCGTTTACAGACAGACAGACAGACAGACAGTGAGGCAGCATTCAACTCAACTCAAGTGTGTTTTATTGTCATTTCAACCATATACACGTAACGTTTCACCGTGGCTCAAGTGGTGTTACACATTTCAAATATATAAAAACAACATTATATAAAAACGACATACGAAACAGGCTACATTTAGTGCACACACATTATAGGCTCCGTAAAGTTCAGCTAACACATACTAGCATTAGCGCTTGGTAGGCTGTAAACACCGAGTATAAACACAGCCGTGAATTTGCGTGGAATGTAGAATGGTCGGCATTTAACAGTTAGTTGGATAAAAGCACCCCATTTCTGCACCAGGCAGTCCGTGTTAACACAGCTCACCTCCACGAGTCTTACCCGGCGACAGAGCAGCAGGCCTGGTAGCTGGATAGTCCGGTAGAGCAATATTTCCACAACAACAAAAACACAGCAGTCTCTGAACTCGCGTTGGGAGTTTCGTTGAAGTTGGATGTAGTCCTGTTTGGTTGTCTAATGAGCGGACACTTGCAAGCAGGATTGATGGAACAGGTGGCCGGCTAGCGTTAGCTTTCCACCTAGCTAGGTTATACTCCAGCGCATTTCAACGCTGAGGACGTTCCCCCACGATTGCCTACTCCGGCCGCCGCTGCTGCCCACTCCGGCCACCGCTGCCCGCTGGTCAAACTAACCTGTATGGTGGGCCGCAGCAACCTCTTATTACGAACATTCATCTCTCCCCCGCCCCCCGAGGGCCGGTGGTCTACAGAATTTCCCAATAGATTTTCTTTGTCCCACTCCGCCGCAGATTCCTTCTGTAATAAAGTTTCCTGCATATTGTCCGATCTGTACCAATGTATCCCGGTGGTACACATGTGCGGTAGTTTGAATGCACATAATTGTTGTAAAAGTTTTCTGCTGAGACGTGTAAAGACGACATTCCAACCCCCTATGGGCGGGTTGAAAACATGCGGAAGTAGCTCCTACTACTGGCTGTAGTCCATTGCCTCTGGGCAAAAAATCTCTCCTCTCAGGGGGACATGAGGGAAATACTCATTCAAAAATACTACCGTGTTTCTACTGATACAAAGCTTAATGCTAAATCGGTGAAGTATCCCTTTAATAGCTGCAGTGGCAATTATTACTCATTGAAAAATATTTTATAAGATGCATTGTAGATATACTGAATCTATATTATTATAAAAACAAATTCTTTAGGAAAATCCACTCCCATCTTTTGGCCTATACTGTATACAAGCAATTTAAATTGATGTAAGGTGTGCATAACAATCAGCTCAACCTCATAAGCTTGTCACAACCAACAAACTCAGTCTGAACACAGTGAGAGCCAGCAGCCTGAACGCATCGTCATTCTGAACAAATACACACTGCAGAAATAAAATGTTATTTCAGCCAACTACACATAACATTGACTAAAAAGAGCAAATCCCAATGCACAAACATTTAAGGTATCCATCATCACAATCAGTAGTTGCAGCTTGTATCAGGTATAAACCACAGCAGTACAGCAGAAGTGATCAGAAGAGTAACGGTGAGAACTTAAGACATTGTAAAGACAGTGATTGACGTCCTCTACTCTGTATGATGCAGGGGTCTGGACACACTAAGGAAAAAGGGAAAGAGCTCCACTCTTGATCTACCAATAGATTCGGTCAGTTTGAGTCTGCAGGATCTCATTGGCTACTTTCAACCACCCGGAGAGCACCTAGAACATGAAGACAAGCAGAACCGACTGAGAGCTCTGAAGAATCGGCAGAACCTCTTTCAGGAAGAGGTAGAGAGAGAGAGAGAGAGAGAGAGAGAGAGAGAGAGAGTGTATGTGTGTGTGTGTGTGTGTGTGTGTGTGTGTGTGTGTGTGTGTGTGTGGTTACAGATTGATTTCTCAGGTAAAGCAATTAACTGTTCACCTATGATTTTGTCACTGGTTAGATGTAACTCAAAGCCATATCATTTCTTCCCCATGGCATTTTTTTCCCGCTGTTTTGTTGATAACCTCCATGTATAGTTCTTCAGTCATTTTAGTCAACATTTAAAATGTATCACACATTAACATGTTTAATTTTAAGTTCTTTGCAATTTTACCCTTCTTTTTACAGTGCTGTGTAATCATTTTATTTATTGGTCCCTCAGCAATGTTTTTTGTTAGCCATTGTTTTGCTCCTAGTTCTGTAAT
This sequence comes from Sander lucioperca, assembly GCF_008315115.2. Classification (NCBI taxonomy): domain Eukaryota; kingdom Metazoa; phylum Chordata; class Actinopteri; order Perciformes; family Percidae; genus Sander; species Sander lucioperca. The sequence goes on along the minus strand of NC_050194.1, from coordinate 27,721,190 downwards.
GTAACATTTGCATGATGGATGAGAGGACACCGTCAGCCAATGGTTGTTCCATTGTACTGTGACAATGCTACATCCTCAAGCATACACTTGACATAAACATGTAGTACGTGCCAACCTGCATCTCGCATAGGTTTTTTTCTGTAAAAATAGCTCCAATGTAAAATCAAAAGCATCTGCACGGTAGTTTCTGTCAAATCAGTTTTTTTGAGAGAAAACAATATGGGCTAATTTGAAGTTCACTTATGTGTCTTTCGTTGCCTTGACAAAGTATTCAAGACTGCAAATGTGTCAAGTGGAGCAGCCTATCTCTCTTTTACATGCAGCTGTGCCTTTACAGTGTTAACAGCTAAAGCCTACTGCCATTCACTGTCTATCTTTATTGTCCACTATATTTGATTCTAATTATCTTAATGTAGATGAATAAACCACTAAAACCAACAACCTCTGTGTCTGTAGGGAATGATCAGCCTGGTATTGGAATGTATTGATCGTCTTCACGTCTACAGCAGTGCAGCTCATTTTGCTGAGGCAGTAGGAAGGGAGGCAGGAAAGGCCTGGAGCTCCATCCTCAACTCCCTCTACCAACTACTGGGTACACACACACACACACATACACACACACGCACGCACGCGCACACACACACACACACACACACACACACACACACACACGCAAACACACACGCATACACACACACACACACACACACACACACACGCATACACACACACATGCAAACACACGCACAAACACACACACACACACACACACACACATACACATACACGCATACACACCCACACACACACACACGCATACATACACACACACAAACACACACACGCATACATACACACACACAAACACACACACACACACGCACACACACACACACACACACACACACACACACAGACACACACATACACACACACTCATTTATATTCATATTCTTCAAAGAGATGAATTGACTCAATGGAAAGATTAGGTTAAAATAAAATAGTAAGAGAAGTTGTGTCTACAGTATAGTGGTTTACTGTCCCATAAAAGCTTAAGTCATGTCTCCTCTTCTGTCTTGTCCCAGCTGCACTGATCCGAGGAAACAGGAAGAACTGTGCTCAGTTTTCTGGTTCATTGGACTGGCTGATTAGCAGACTGGAGCGACTGGAGGCCTCATCTGGTAGGTCAGCTTGTCTTTACAGAGTCACAATATACAATTGATCACTGATCACCATAAAGTAATAATGTTGGAATTAGGCCTGTAACTATTTCAAATTTTGCTGGACAATTAATTGTCTCAGAAATAATTGCCTCTTTTAGTGAAATAATATATATATATATATATAATATATAATAATAATTTTTTTTATTTATTTATTACTTTATCAAACAAATTAAAGTTGAAATGAATCCCAGGATATATCTTTTGTTATATATCACGGTTATGTGACCCAGATACAAAGGTTCACAGCCTACAAAGTAAACCAGCCCTGTTTATTATCATAAAACACTGTATTTTTTGCTTAAATGAACAAAAAACTGAAAATAGAACATTTATTTCTGTCAATAAAAATCAAAGCATTCATCATAAACAAAAAACAGAGCTTGTTTAATTTCTTTGGCTTTAGACGGCTACAGCCCAGGATGTTTGGAGTTGCTATGGCAACAAGTGACAGCTGCCGCTAGTCTAGCTTTAGCTAAACAGTCCAACCAATTATCACTTATATAATTACAATTTGGCACATCTACACAAAATCAACAGTTACCATCAACAGTCATAACCCATATGACCTTAGCAGAAGTTAGCAAACAAGTTTTCTTTCTTTACAGATTAGAAAAATAAGAGCTCAAATCCCCGTGGAACTACGTTAGCATAATAATGACAGCCATGTCCGCTACAGCGTCGTCATTTACGGTAACGTTACTAATTAAACAAAGCACCAGAGTAGATTAAACACCACAGACGGACTAACTACATTACTATAACACATATAAAGGTGCTTTGGTGGATTTTTAACGTTCGAAAGCCGACTGTACTTGCAACTGTGGGTGGGGCGTCCTCTGGTATGAATCCATAGTATCATAGGCTAGCTAATGTTAGCTAGGGTTACCGTTAGGTGACGCTAAGCTGGTATTGCAAATGCGTTTGATGGCTCTAAACAATAGTGTGACCAATCTCATTTAAAAAATGCTTTAATGTTTAATGCAGTTATACAAAATAGCCGCGATTATGTAATTTTTTTCCGGTTAGACAATTATTTAATAGTTGTTACAGGCCTAGTTGGAATCACACAGTGACATTTCTGTTTTCTCACAACACAACAGGTGAAATAACTCTGGTCATTGCTTTGGATATTTAAAAAAAACATTTATTGCAGAAAACGATGAGTTGATTAGTTTTATAATTCTGACGAAGAAGTTTAAAATATTCCAAGTTCATCAGCTGTGTAAACTGTATTTTTACAGAGTCACAGAAGTGCAGCGTTGTTAAGCCTTCATGTCCGGTGTTATTGAATTTCCTTTCTGGTTAGCTGATTGGATCCTTATCTACTCATTGTCCTTCAAATGCACAGCTGACTGACTGTGAGCAGGTCTCAGTGACTCAGGAGTCTCTGTGAATTACTCTTTGAACAAAAGAGTAGGAGTCTTGATCAGTTAGGAGCTACTTTTAGCCTCCAGATCATTTGTGAATGCGGCCCCTGGTTTTGAATGCTTTCTGTTCATTTGTAGTCATTCTTACTATAGATTTTTTGTATTTTTAGGTATACTGGAGGTGCTTCACTGTGTTCTGGTGGAGAGCCCTGAGGCACTCAACATAATCAAAGAGGGACACATCAAATCCATTATATCTTTGCTGGACAAGCATGGACGCAACTACAAGGTACAGGCACTTACTTTATTCTTATAGGTATACATGGACAGTATGTCTTTATATAAAACAAAGGTTTTACACATGTACAAGCTTCCATTATACACCTTGAAATCAGTTAGAAAAGTTATGTGCAAACAATCCACATGGAAAACTGATTTAAAACCTCCCTCAAAACTCACCTATTCCTAAAGGCCTACCCCATATAACTCCACTCTCCATCAAATCCATGGATAGATTGCGTTCTTTTAATTCTCTATCTCAATTTTTAAATGTTTGTTTTAATTATATTTGCCTTTTTTGCTTGTTCTAACTGTAAGGTGACCTTGACTGCTATGAAAGGCGCCCATAAATTAAATGTATTATTATTATTTTTATGGATATTTGTGTGTGGTGTGAATCTGTGGGCGGGACCTGAAGCTGAGTGCCAGAAGCAGGGCTTTAAATATTAAGACACTTTTTCTCAACTTAACTTTGTTTTAAATTCCTTAAGTGGAATACATTTTAACAAAATTCCTGAAGGGGACTCACTGAGAAGGGTAGATAACACCAAGATATTTCTCAAGGCAAAGAAAAAAAAAAAAGAGCTGATGCCTGTCCAATCAAATCTATCAAGAATCCTGCAGTTCTGTGTGTGTGTGTGTGTGTGTGTGTGTGTGTGTGTGTGTGTGTGTTTTCATACTGTAACAATAATATATTTACAACACTGACATTATCTGGCATGTGTGTACTCTCTAGGTTCTAGATGTGTTGTGTTCACTGTGTGTGTGTCACGGCGTGGCAGTGCGCTCCAACCAGCACCTCATCTGTGACAACCTGCTGCCAGGAAGAGATCTGTTACTGCAGACCCGCCTGATCAACCACGTAAGCAGGTATACACACACACACACACACGCACACGCACACGCACAAACACACACACACACACACACACACACACACCACACACCACACACCTTGTGCGCAGACACAGACACTTGATTTAATTAGTGGTGTTCACAGAACTGAGAAATTACAGTACATTAAATGTAATGGCAAATATTGTGATTTTAAGATTGGGCTGTACTGAATAGTTTAAAGATTCAAAGCTTTATCCTAAATCAACATTTGATCGACAGTTTTATTTTATTTTGCATGTCTATTTATTCTGTTTAAACCCGGTATTTCTTCACGGTTGCAGATAAAGACTAGGCTACACTAATATTATTAGTAATATACTATTTGTAGAACAAGATTCTAGTAGTTGCTGCGCAGGGTTGTGTTGGAATTTTTCAGTTTACATTTCCAATAACTCCAGAGCGTTGTAAACACACTAAAAAATGGTATGCTGCCCACTGCCCACTGCTCCTATGTATAGGATGTATAGTATAGGATAGCCAGCAGCTACGTTGACACGAATTTGCCAGATATGTGGCAAGCTAAGATGAACAGTAACGCTGCGGATCCACTTTTGCGACACGACTGAAGCGTGTTGCGTCCATTTTCGCTACTCAGAACTAAAGTTTCCTGAGCATTTTTGTAGTAGGACGTCTAAAACAAAGGACCCGCGAGAGACTTCCCCCAATCTCCCCTGTGCTCTACTTCTACTGGATAGTCGCATCACGTTCAATGGATTAATTTGCATAAAGATGGGCATCGGCCAGCTTTTTGACGCGCAGCATTTTTTCAAATGCAGCGCCGCCTTCCGGGATGCTTTGCAGGCGTGTTAAAGTCGCTTGACGTCACCCATAGGAATAAAGTGGAGCGCAGCACGACAGAAATGTTGCACGGCCAGGTGGATCTGCATGGGACTACATTCAGACAGCTTTCATTTTAGCTTGTCACAACTCGCTAAGTATTGGCTTTTTACTCGCAAAGGTTTTATTGCACTTACTCACAGTAACAAGCGTAGTTGTCTTCTACTCGAGCTATCTTCACTTTACTTCACCGTCTCCGCCGTGGCCGGTCCAATCTGCTGTCCGCTGACTTCACTCAATGTGTGTGTGTGTGTGTGTGTGTGTGTGTGTGTGTGTGTGTGTGTGTGTGTGTGTGTGTGTGTGTGTGTGCTCAGCCCTGACACAGAGCAGGGGAGAGGCTGCAGCCTACCAAAGTTTTAGCCCAGTGGCCATCTAAAAAGGACAGCAGATTTTTTGTTTGCTGTGTAAAATCACCTCTTTTGGTGTGTGTAGATCGATCCTGTGTACTGTTTACCTGTCTTATATTGAGAGCTTGTTAATGTTTTCATTCATCTGTTGGTTTAACGGTTTGTCTGTGAAGGACAGAAACGGCCTGAATAATATCGTTTCTCAAAATCATCAAAATCATTGGAGCCCATCAGAGTGACTTAAACTCTCTCTGGGAGAAATGTGTTCTCAAAAGGCAAAACGTATTATTAATCATGACCATATTTTGTCCAGTGAGTTTACACTAATGCCTTCAGGACGCGCCATCTGCTGCCTCCCGGAAAGACTAACCGTTACTCCAAATCATTCATTCCCTCTGCAGTTAAGCTGCTGAATGCAGAGTAGCTGTCTTGAATGACATGTATTTTGCACAAACCTCATGCACAAATGTATTGCAATGTGCAATACATTTGTCACTTTATCAATTTTATTTTTTTATTTTGTCTCTTTTTATTGCACTTTATCGTCTTCATTCAGTTCTTATTTCATTTTTTTTTTCTTGTTGTATATTTCTGGATCTCGCACTTTCCCATATGCCTTTTTATTGTGCCACCTCTGTCGTTGATGACTGGCCGTATGAATGTGTATTTGTATTTTCGGTGGACTGTAGAAACTGAATTTCCCTTCGGGGATAAATAAAGCTATCTGTATTTTTCTTATTCGTCGCGTTTTCAGGCAGTCTTTTGTGATATGTTTATCACCGATGATAATATCTCAATGATGATGAAAAAAACATTTATTGTCAGCACTAAATTACAGTATGTCATTTCAAAGGGCTTAACAAAGAAAACAGGCTGGGAATTCTCAAAGATTAGCCGCTAGATATCGGAATCTGGATGAAATGTATGATTAGTACTGGTAAATATGACTTTATGAAGCCGCTGCATGCACATGCCCATGCTCATTTATATAACCACAATAACAGGAAAACTATTTCGGCTCTAATAATACTGTAGTAAATTTGTTAAGTCGTTGTAAAATAAAAAAGATAAAATTGATTTAATAAAACAATTCTTTGAATTGAGGATTTTGTTTGAGGATTGTTTATTTTTTATTTTTAGGGTGATGACTTCAAAGCTTCATTCGAAAACCTCAATAGAAGCTTCAAATGTGGAAAAAAAAGTCTTTCAAAGTTCAGAATGCACAGAAGTCATTCTTTTTTTTATTATTATTATTATTTTTTGGGCTTTTCTGCCTTTATTTGACAGGACAGCTAGGTGAGAAAGAGGAGATAGAGGGGGGGGGGAGACATGCAGGAAATCATCACAGGTCAGATTCAAACCCTGGACCTCTGCGTCGAGGCATAAACCTCTAACTATATGTGCGCCTGCTCTACCCACTGAGCCAACCCGGCCATGAAGTTGTCATTCTAACCCACTGAAAATCTATTTTCAGATAGATGATTGACAGTCTCTCCTCTGCTTCATCTTCCCGACAGTATGCGTCCCAACATCTTCCTGGGCGTCAGTGACGGCTCTGCTCAGTACAGAAAGTGGTACTACGAGTTGATCGTGGATCAGGCGCTGCCGTTCGTCACAGCAGAGGCTTCTCACCTCAGGGTGGGCTGGGCCAACACCAATGGCTACGCACCTTACCCCAGCGGGGGCGAGGGGTGGGGGGGCAATGGGGTGGGTGATGACCTCTACTCCTATGGCTTTGATGGGCTCCATCTCTGGTCAGGTGAGGTGTGTGTGTGTGTGTGTGTGTGTGTGTGTGTGTGTGTGTGTGTGTTGAGATGATGTTAATAAAACTAGGTACGACTGGTTCTATATTATATATAATGTTATCTAAATGGTATGTGTACATCTTAAGATAGGACAAGTTACTTTACACATTTTCAAATAATTAGACAACATATCCTTTTAAAACCATTCGCTGTAACGTGACTGTGTCCATGTTCAGATACCGTTCGCAGCTATTGGCCATATCCTGACTCCTCCGGTCTGATGCAGTTTCCTGTCTTTTCTCAGTGCTTATGCTGAGCGATCGCCCCCGAAGTACAAAAATAATTAATTAACACACATCTTAGAATCTACGTGTGAATTTTCTTTTTTAATTTTGTCTAATTAGTATACGAAAGGGACTTTGATGAAACAAAGCAGTAAGAACGCTTGGGCGACGGTATCACTTTACATTCAAAGTGGAAATGAAGGAGCTTTTACTGCATCATTTGGAGTTGTTGAAGCACGTCTTTTATTGTGAAGAATGGTCATAGACCGGTTATCGGCCCTGGCCGATAATTAAAAAGTGTTCTACTTTGGCTCGGCTACGGCTCTGTGTCTGTCCCTCTGCTTTGGTTTCACTCACCACTGAGTCTGACTTAATGTCCCCCCCCCCCACAACACTATCTGACTCTCTCATACTGTGGATTATGTTGAATGCTTTTAAACAAAGCAAAATCTTAATTTTGACTTAAAGATTTTCATTTTCACTGTAAATGCATATCGGTTCCAAATATCAGTTATCGGTTTCATTGACTACTAATAATCGGTGTTGGCCTTGAAAAACCAGTATGGGTCGATCCCTGGTGAAGAACAGAAGTACGGTCCGGATGTGTTGACAGCACCGATGTGGATTTGGGTGATTTGTTATTGCAGACATTTCAAAAGTTCAACTCAAGCCAAACTGAAACTCTGTCCTCACTGTGCAGGCTGCATTGCACGGACTGTTAGCTCACCCAATCAGCATCTTCTGAGAGCAGAGGATGTGGTGAGCTGCTGCCTGGACCTCAGCGTGCCCAGTATCTCCTTCAGGATCAACGGCCAGCCGGTTCAAGGCATGTTTGAGAACTTCAACTCTGACGGCCTCTTCTTTCCTGTGGCCAGCTTCTCTGCAGGAGTCAAGTCAGTGCTTTACTGAAAACAGTTCACACCCTGTCTGCCCCCTTCATGTCAGAGAAACCTTGAGTATATTTTATCTCACCATCAAACATATAACCATAAAAGTTTATAAAAGGCAGAGCAGAGAGTCACCTTTACATGACAGTATATAATAACAACCAGCTGCAACCTCTTTGGCCAGATGTAAAATGAAAAAGCTTATTTCTTGCTAAAATACACAGGATGCTATTTCCCTCCACCTACAGTAGAATAACACTTCATTGTATATTGATTTGAATATGTACTGTACATCTTTGTAGAACACTTTTCAGAATGAAAGTTCAGTGTTCCACAATTAGAGATAACATATTTTACAATACTTATTGAACATCTGGATACAAGCAAGCCTGCAAAATTAAAAAAGCAACAGTAATTATACAGTCGAATAAAGATTAGAATTAGTAAGAATAAAAGATATGGACTTCTAAAGGACACTTCTTGAACTTCCAAACACCAAAATAAAATGCATTTGTTTATTATTTACAAATATATATATATATATATATATATATATATATATATATATATATATATATATATATATATATATATATATATATATATATATATAACTTTTACCTGTATAACTCTACTTGCTGAAATCTGACCAGCTATACTGACAAACAATGTCTAATGCCATTTAATTAACAAACTGGGTTTGGTGGTGGTACAGACTTGTTTCCTTTGATGTTCAGGAAAGGACATAAGTATTTTTCCATGTTGAAATCATACCCTCTAAACCATAATGTCTCCTATTGATTCCTCCTCCTGTCACCTGTCACACTGCAGGGTGCGTTTCCTCCTCGGGGGTCGTCATGGGGAGTTTAAGTTCCTCCCTCCTCCAGGTTACGCCCCTTGCTATGAGGCGGTGTTGCCCAGGGAGAAGCTGAAGCTGGAGGCCAGTCAGGACCAGACTGCAGCCAGAGACCTGCTGGGACCCACCATCACCTTGAGCCAGGCAGCATTCACCCCCACACCTGTGGACACCAGCCAGGTACAGACCACTGCCAGTGTTATTACCATCATACAGGATTGTGCTATATTGTATAAATAGGACATTTTTTAAATAAATAATCCTATGAATAAATAGAGAAACAATATATAATCTAACAATGAAATAAATCAATACATTTTTAATTACTTTGTATTTCATTACTATGACATGTTATTTCATCCTGCTTCATGAGCTTATTTAGCTTTATTTATCAACAGTTTTAAATGCTAAATGTCCTTTTCCAAAATCTGTTTTGATGCCACTTTCCCAATGAATGTTTTATTTCATACCAATCATGATAGTCTCTTTCTGTGGAGCAAAACAAACCAGACTGTGGGCCCTATCTTGTACCCAGCGCAATTGACTTTGTACACAGACGCATTTATCATTCCTATTTTGCACCCGACCCACAGCGGACTTTTCCCTCCTCAGACTCACGTCGGTAAATTAGGGAATGAACTTGCGCTCCCGGGGGAGCTTCAGCAAAAAGAGGAGGCGTGTTCCGGCGCAAACGTTCCCTGGTATTTTGCAGTTTCAGAAAACAGTTCCGCCACAGACCAGGAACAACCTAGTCTAAGTCCTAAGTCAGTGGCACGTTATTCAGATGCTATTTTAAGGGCGCATGCTTGGCCGTAATGTAGAGTGTGCACACCGCGCATGCACTTTGCTTCTCTCATCTCACGGACCCAGCAGTTCCCATTTTTGCAAACCATACATAAATACAAGGAAAAATATGACCTTGTTTTACACAACATTTCCATGAATCATGGATGTGTTGATGACATAAATGAGGAAATATTAGAGGACTTAAGGAGATGTGATGTTGAACTGCATGTGCCGATGCCACTTAACCCAAATGCCCCAGCAGCAGCACGGGAGAGGAGAGACAGAAGAGCTGCATCGTCTATAGTGAGGTAATCTCGGTAAAAATATCACCATAACCTCACCATGGAACAAACGCGCCTGCTTTTAAAGGGAATGTGAGATAACGCTCTGATTGGTTTATTGCACGTAACGCCCAAACCACCCCTATGAGTAATGTAGCTACTTCAGACCAACCCATTTTAGATTTGCGTCGGGCACAAGAGTCATTTATCCCACTGGTATAATAGCAACAGCACCCGAGATCCACCCACAAAGCTACTTGTGTTTAGCGTTTGATACTTGCGTTTCAAATTGTTAAAATAGGGCCCTGAAGCAGAAGAGCAATGTCCGAAATGATCGTTCATTTTTGTTTTGTGTGTGTGTGTGTGTGTGTGTGTGTAGATTGTGCTGCCACCTCACTTGGAGAGGATCAGGGAGAAGCTTGCAGAAAACATCCATGAACTGTGGGTGATGAACAAGATAGAACTGGGCTGGACCTACGGTGCTGTGAGTATCAGACAAACAGCTCAATATTGTACTTGAATTTTGATTGATTATAAGCCCCTTTCACACATGTTTCTCTTTACATAATCTGATGACAATTTAGCATGTTTGTCTCATGTTTGAATAGGCGCCCGAGTCACTTTTATGTAAAAGTCATCGCAGGTCACTTTCAACTCTGAATTGAATGCCGACAGATGAATGTAAAGGCTTAAAAGCTTATAAGTTAAACAAAATGTGCATGATCTCATTAGTGAGATTCTTCACAGATCAGTCATACATTTTCCTGTTTACCGTTCTTGCAAATGAGGTTAAAAAATGTGTACTGTACAATCACAGTAATAATCAGACCAGCTGTCTCCCTCCTTATATTATAGACTTTTATGCCAGCTTTGATGGATGAATAAAATAATGTCTAGCATCTTTACATGCAGCATGTGACTCAAACAAGTCCTGTCATTTAATTATTGGTCACTGCTAGACCACATAAAGTAGACTGCATAATTCTAATATGATTAAAAATTATTTTAAATCATATCGTTAAACTTTTCAACACATGCTGTTTGCCAACAGCGACATCGCACCAGCTGCCAAACGTGGCTCTTTCTGTAAATGTGCTGTAATGTCTGAATGAAATGGCAGAACTGAGCAGCCTACTTAGCTACACATATTAAAAGGGGCTTGGCAATTCAATTCAATTTTATTTATAGTGTCAAATCACAACAGTAGTTATCTCAGGACACTTAACAAATAGAGTAGGTCTAGACCACACTCTATAATTTACAAAGACCCAACAATTTCCCACGAGCAAGCATTTGGTGCGACAGTGGCGATGAAAAACGTCCTTTTTACAGACAGGAACCTTGGACAGAGCCAGGCTCTAGCCGTCTTAGATGCGTCTCGTACAGTCAGTGACAACAGAAACCTAACCTCCCCGTCCTGACGTGGGGCGACACCACCTTTTTAGAATCACCACAGTTGCCTCTGTGAGATTCTGTTCATTTTCATTATCTACCACTGCAGATGTTCAACACCACCCCCCCAACAGACGGAGGCTGAATGGTAGTTGGCAGAGCTTCAACCTAACCTAGTCTTTTAACCCAAGGCCATTACATCTTTCTATAAATACAGAGTTTTACGTGCTCTGCAGTCATATCGAATTCTAGTCAGTCATTCATATCCACTTTAGTGGCTCATTCAGTGCAAAGCCCAAGTAACCAGGAGGGTCCTCACTTGTTGCCCAGCTGGAAAATGGGCCTGGGACTTCTTGCACTACATTCAGATATAGTCTCGCATTGCCAGACCCCTGTCCACAGCGCTGCGGATGAAGGTCTGGCTAGTCCACACAGCATTCCAGGATGGGAGAAAAAGTGCTCTGGTTTATTGGCATTTCTCTAAACCAATCACAATCGTCATGGGCGGTGCTAAACGCCAGACGGAGCCACGGTGCCTCTGCAAAAAATAGCCTCAGGAAGGAACTTGTTTTGGTGTTTTTGAGTTGTACAACAGAAAACTCAGATTGGACAGATAGTCTAGCTAGCTGTCTGGATTTACCCTGCAGAGATCTGAGGAGCAGTTAACCATAGTCCTCAGAAATCCACCAGAGTTTAGAACGCCAACACAAAGAAAGAGGAAGGTAACGGACATCCGGCCAAAAATAGGCACATCCGGCGGAACCTCCGGCGGCACCACAACAATCCGTAAATGAAACATCGTCGATATAGACTAATTCAGATATTACACATCACATCCCAAACAGCCAGTGATACCTGTTCAAGAGCAGAGCTCTAAAAAATGGAAGTTACACTGATGTAACTCCAGTTCTATAACTTCATGCGTCCATGTGTCCCAGGGTTCTCTGTTTGCTGACATCGAAGGGTGCCAAGCAACAGACTCCCTTACTGTCCTAACCTTTGCTTTGTTATGTGTGGCTGTGTGTTTCAGGTGCGAGATGATAACAAGCGGCAACACCCCTGTCTGGTGGAGTTCTCCAAGCTTCCTGAACAAGAAAGAAGCTACAACTTACAGATGTCTCTGGAGACTCTCAAGTAATGCATCAGTGCAGTGAGCAACATAAGATATGACATTTAGATCCAATATTTATCTGTGACACCATTAATCCCTGATGACACGATCTGTTCATACTGTAAACCCAAAGATTCCTTCTATAGACTAGGCAGTTAACTCACTAAGTACGCTTCCAAGCAGTATAGACCCAATCAGAATGTTTGTTTACAAAAACTTCTGGGTCGAAAACTGCTGCGTCCCGTACATACAATGTAACGGCTCTGAGCAAACGGGGACGGCGAACAACTGGATATACTCTCATCTCCTTCAACTAAAATGCACGTTTGATGCTTTCATACAGTATGTCAACACTTTCACTAACATTAGCTTGGAGAGCTAATTTACCTGTTTGGCCACAGACTAAAGAAAATGACACCGACCAGCAATGAGATAACGCTAGATTTGATTTATCCAAGATGCTAGCAAAGCAACACAGTAGAGAAAATAAGCACAGCAGAAATGTGAGATAGGTCAGACCTCTGTGTTAAACTATATATCTTTAAATGTTACAGTTATGGCTGAAAATGACAACATCAATAAACAAGTTTGACAATATCACATATCTCCGTAAATCAAGTCATTTGTCTACCCAGATGTGATTTTTGTGTTAGTCACGGTGATTCGGTCCATAAAGGAGTATGGTTAGTGGTAATGTGTTTGGATCATTATCAAACACCTGAACACTAAATTACATGTTTGACCATGTGTGTGTTTGTGTGTGTTGCAGAACTCTCCTGGCGTTGGGTTGCCATGTTGGCCTAGCAGATGAACACGCTGTAGAGAAAGTCAAGAGCATGAAACTGTCACCAACGTAAGTCACCTCCACCAAAAAAAAGTAATGCCACAAGTCAACAGGGACATGATGCAGAATGATACTTACATGATGTAATGATCCAATGATGGGGACAATGGGACAGTTAATGAAATGATTAATAGGGCAGAACAAAAAGGATATTTGGATGATGAGATCACCAGAGGCTTTTAGACAACAGTCCATAAAGGTTGAGCAGATGGCTAGCTAAAGATTCCCTGATTCAACTCTATCTGTGCAGCTATGAGTTGTCCGGTGGTTATAAGCCTGCTCCTCTGGACCTGAGTCACATCAAACTGACCTCCACCCAGGAAGCCATGGTGGACAAACTGGCTGAGAACGCACACAACGTCTGGGCAAGGGATCGCATCCGCCAGGGCTGGACCTATGGCATCCAACAGGTAGGAGAGACTGTTGGTAAATACTGGGCACTGTGTGTGGGTTTGTTTATGTGTTGAGACAGAGAGGGATGACTTTGTATTTCCTGTATCTAGGGCTGGGTACCGAATTCCATACTGTTTAGACACCGACCGATTTGCCTCTAAAGTATCGAGTATCGAAAAATGCCCAATTTCAGTACCTAAGGAGTAGGGATGCACCGAACCCAGAGTTCGGGTTCGGCCGAACTTTGTGCTTTTTGACGGAGTTTGGGTACTGTCGAACTTTAGAATTTTTTTTCCCACCAAACCGAACGCTACCAAAGAGAAGTAACAAGAGGCGAAACTCGAGAAAAAGAGGCAAACGTTGTGTTGAGTTTCTGCTCTTGTCAAAGAGTATAGAAGTAACAAGAGGCGGAACTCAATAGAACGTTCCATTGCAACAAACGCACCCATGACCGAGCTGCAGCTCCGCCATCTTGGACTGAACGCTCTTGCTACTTCTATACTCTTTGTAGAGTTACGCTTGCACTACGCGCGCTACGCTGGTCGACGTAATGATGGCGCATTAGGTGGAGCGTTCAATGCAGTAGGCTGTGAGAAAGTGAAAATGGAACTCGTGAGCAGAAAAAGTGTAGTTTGGCAGTACTTTCAGTCAAAAGAAGGCTATTCAAGTCCAGCTACATGTTCAGTTTGCAATGCTGATTTGTCTCGTGGTGGCGAGGACCCTAAACTATACACAACATCACCGCTGTTAAGACATTTGCGTATGAGTTGTGCATGAAGGAATCTACAGACAGCAGCCAAAATGCAGCAACTTCAGGTAAGGAAAGACAGTCACAGCTAAAAACTTTGCTGTTCTCTTGGCAAATGAGTCTCCCCTACAGTGGGAGCGGAGCAGAGCGACTGCTGCTCGTTAGCTAACACTAGCTTTCTAATTACACCCACCCAACATGTCTTCATCATACACTGGTTAGCGAACATTTGCAAAACAAAATTGTCACTCAGCTGGCGATAGTGATGTGCTTTCCTAAGATGTGAAAAGAGCATGTGAATTCAACATTAAGTTGTTACATTTAACTATTTTAGAGGCTGTGGACGTTGTTTACTTCATTAATGTGTTTACTGTGTTAATGGACTGAGGATCAGAATCAGAATCACAAAAGCTTTATTGCCAAGTACGTTTTTAACACTTACAAGGAATTTGTTTTGGTGTTGTTGGTGCATGTCACACATTCTCTAAATATAATATAAACAATATAAGTAAAGTATAAGTGTATGTACACAGTATAGAGTATGTATTAAATTAAAAATAAAATATTAAAAATAAAATAAAAGATGGGATTAGAGTTCGGTTCGGTGTTCGGCAGAATCTTAACCAGTGGGTTCGGTATTTGGTCGAACCCCAAAAATCTGGGTTCGGTGCATCCCTACTAAGGAGTAAATTTCATAAGAGTCAGCGAGCCAAGATCTAATAATGCTGTTGATTGGCTTTCTTAACGTTACACGTCATACCGGCAGGCAGGAAAAACTCTACTTGATGCACAGAGACGGGACTCATGTAGTAGGACTTGAAAAAAAAAATAAAAAGATTAGTGCTGTAATGTAAATTCTTTTTGTTGGTAAAAAAATTTGAATTTTTTTTCCTAAAAAAATATCATTTAGGAACCGGTATTGAAGTCCCGGTAGCGGGAATCAAACATTTTTGAACGATACCTAGCCCTACCTGTATCTCTGAATGTCAATTGTTGAGGGGCAGTTGGATGACTGGTCTGCTCCACAGATGTACACACATCAGGATGGCAGCTGTGTCCGATTGGTTACTGTCATTCAATCCCTATCTGTCCTGTGTATGTTTTTTTGTTGTTGGTGCCCAATTCACAGAGGGACACTCTGACAAAAACACCTACAGCTACTGTATTGGGCCAATCACAGCCATGCCATCTTGGTGGGGAGGAATCCTGAGTCTAAATAGTCAAACTAAACGTAGGTTCCCTGTTTTTCCTTCAGCGGCAATATCACCATTTGGTAGTTCTGAGTGGCTCATGGATAATGCTGAAGATACAACGCTTTCCCCAACTCAACCAGTTGGCTGACTAGAACCAATGGTTATCTCCAAGCACAAAGAAAACAAATCTTTTTTTTTCCGTTTGTTTGCTGCTCCACTGAGCTATAGGGGTTGAACGTGTCTTGCTCAGTGATGGTAATGAAGAACGGGCAGGCACTACTGTTTCACTTTCCCCACCCAGCACTGCATTCCTATAAAGAAATTGGTTATTTAGTTTATATTCTTCTGGCTTCTTTCTCTTCTGAGGACGTGAAGAGTCGTAGAAACCCTCGTCTGGTCCCCTACATTCTGCTGGATGAGAGAACCAAGAAGTCCAACAAAGACAGTCTGAGAGAGGCCGTGAGGACTCTGCTGGGATATGGATACAACCTGGAAGCTCCTGACCAGGACCATGGTACAATACATACCCTTCATTGCAGCATTCATTCATTCAATTACTTGTCTTTTTTAGGAATATTTGTACATTTTGTATGATAATTGTTGGGGGAAAAAATGACAACCCTCATTAAACTGAAGTACAACATGTGATGGTAAGATGTTATCGGTTCCATGATAATGAACCCATAACCCCCCTCTCTCCCTCCCTGCCTTCTTCTCATCCAGCAGCTCAATCTGACCCTAGCAACATATCTACTGAGAGGTTCCGCATTTTCAGAGCAGAAAAAACCTACTGTGTTAACGCAGGGAAGTGGTACTTTGAGCTGGAGGTAAGAAGAGACATGATGAGAGATATGATAATGCTCTGAAATATACACTACTGTTCAAAAGTTTGGAATCTCCAGCCACAAAAGCTCGATTGGCTACAGTCAGATGGCTGACAGATCTACTCTATGTTTAAATGGTCTTTCATTCTTTCAGGTTGCAGAAAGTCCTTTTTTTTAAATAGATATTATTTTGTATGAAGGGTTTGTTTTGTACATGAAGAACAAAATGCTGTACAATGGTTTAACCAGACAGGAGACAAATATCCCTCTGAGCACTAGTTGAATAGCAATAGAAGAAACCAGCAGTCATTGGTAAAAGAAACTGGAAGCTTAGCATCAAAATGTGTGCAGATTTAAAGAGGAACAGGTTTCACAAGCACATGTTTCATTGTCAAGTGCACAATAATGCAGCCTATAACAAGCAGGAATGAACAGGCAACATATTGCTTTAGCAAAGCTCTTCTTCAAACTTCACAATAGAAACAGAAGGTTAGTCTGGAGTTAGCACTTATGGAATATCAGGTGAACATGCTATAGACTGACAAAGTATAAACCTCTTCAATCTAACCACTGAGTAGACTGCAGAGGGCCCAAAGTATTTAGAGCCCAATTGCACCGTTGTGGTTCAGTAATGATCGAGGGTCACTTATGCATTTCTGGACTTGAAAACAAATTCTCCCCCGTCATGCAACACTGTGGGGACATCGACTAAATGGAAGTTTGAATCATTTAATTCTTCTTCTTTTGGGGCCAGAACTATTTCACATCTAAATTAATACATTTGGTGTCTGAATTATACTGTTTTTTTCTCTGTTCAAATTGTTATTTTTGAAAAAAAGAAGAAAAAAACATAAATGTTAACAGGTGATTCCAAAAGGTTGAAAGGTAGTGTGTAGTAAGATATTGACTATTAAGAAGTATTTAGCTTAACCAAGGACCCTTCACAATCCCTATTCTGATCGAAAGTTTACTGGGTACACGTGCAGCTATGGCCAAGTTATCACACTGAGCTATTGCTGTTTTTTTTTTTTTTACTGTTCCTAAACTGGATATCACCCGGTTCCTGCTTCTCCTCCAGGTATTGACTGCAGGAGAGATGAGGGTGGGCTGGGCCAGGCCAGGATGCCTCCCAGACCAGGAGCTGGGATCAGATGACCAGGCTTTTGTCTTTGATGGCTTCAAGGTGGCTGGATTTTTATTTGCTCTACACATTCCATTTGTTCAGTTTCTTGGCACTGCAGGAGAAGCAATTTTTTATTTTTTATTTTATTTTTTTTTTTATTAGTCCAAATGAGTCATAAAATGTGGAAATGTCTTTTTTCTTAGGTCCAGCGCTGGCACCAGGGTAATGAGCACTTTGGGCGTGCCTGGCAGACAGGGGACGTGGTGGGCTGCATGGTGGATCTCAACGAACAAACCATGATGTTCACACTTAATGGAGAAGTGCTGCTGGATGACTCGGGATCTGAGCTGGCCTTTAAGGACTTTGAAGTTGGTGAAGGTGAGTGCTGCGTCATTGACCACACACACACACACACACACACACACACACACACACACACACACACAACATTACAAGGTGTCCGCAGGGTCTAAAAAAAGTATTAGTAGTTGATAAATCAATTTAGTGAAAATGAAGGCCCTTAAAAATGATTAAATGTGCAATATGTAATACTGACAGCTAGTGTTTAAAATAGTTACTGCAGTACAAATTCAAAATACTGGAGAGAGTCGTCTCCCCCGCCCCCTCCTCCCCAGACTCAAAGTTTACAGAGGTTGCCAGGCTGAGACCGCAGCATCCACAACAATGTTACTAGATGCTTGTCTCACATAGCCAGACATTACTCCACAGCACAGCGGAGTAGCTAACGTTAGATGCTGGCTATATTGACATCTACTCTATTGTCATAGAAGCCCATGCTCACGTGGAGCTCTGTACCCAACTGACAGAGACACTTTCTCGGCTTTAAATTACTGCAACAACCTTTCAAACACCACTACCTCGCCGTCCTCTCTACCTGACTGACAGACACACTTTCTCTGCTTAAAATTACGGCAAGAACCGCTAAAAACACCACTACTTTGCCGTGCTCTACACCCGACTGACAGATGCACTTTCTCTGCTTAAAATTACAGCAGGAACCGCTAATAGCACTGTATAGTAAACAATACAGTAAATATATTACATATTGCACCTTTAAAGTTTGAAACACTATTTTCCGAGGTATTACATTTTGTATCTTGTTTTAAAAATGTATATTTTATCCAAAGAGGTTGTATGTATGATTCTGTGTAGTTTATTTGTGTCATCCAGCTGGATTTGACGTCATCTGAAAAGGATAACTGTTAGCGTGCTCACTGACTCCTGCTGCTTCGTATCATTAGCATCACCTAGCTAATGGGGAAATGTAAGTTTTCGCACAAATGCTTGGACGACAAGGAGTTTGAACCATGGCTGAGCCCCGTCTCTGAAAATAACTGCAAGGCTTAACAATAGAAATAGAATGACAGTAAAATGGACATTGAACTGTTTGCCATGGTCATTTGACTAGTTCAAAACAAAATGGCGCTCAACACTGTGCATTAGAGCTGTCAGTCTTCCTCTATAATACCATTTCAATTCCATTTGTTATTTTTTTAAATATTCAGATAATATTTGAATATTTAATGCTCATATGCAGCCTGTTATAAATATGTACCACACTACTCAGGCTTATGCATTGTCAATGCCACTATAAGCATGTGGTTGTTGTTATACGTTCGGTCCACCAGAAGGACTTCCGACATCAGCCTGGCCTTGAAGGAGACCTACGTCATGGCGCATTGCATTTCTTTTCCACCACGAGCACACAGCGACAAACTCAAAACAGAGAACTCTGTAATGAAGCATTATCTAACAAGTGTAGTGAAGCAGCTCTGTTGTAAAGGCTAACGGTGCTTGGTTATAGGCCTGCAGAGATGCGTCGATGACGTCGACGCATCGACGTCAAAATTACGTCGACGTCGTATTTTTGCGTCGACGCTTCGCCACACACATATGTGGGAGACCAAAACATTGCAGGAAACAGCAACCTCCTCACAGAATTCCCAACAAAGCCCTGCAAAAAGCCCCATGAAAAGAAGAAGTCCTAAAAAAACAGCTCGTCCTTAATCATCGAGGGTATGGGAATACTTAAAATATAGTCCCAAGTACTAACATTAGCTAAATTAATTTCATGTTTGTGTAGTGTGTTGTGTAGCCTGCGCACTTAGGTGGTGCTAGCTAACTATCTTAGCTCTCCGTGCAGTTTGTTCGTGCTAGGTTAGTAGCTAACGTTAACGTTAGCTAGCTACTGGCGCCTAGGCAGCTGTGTTTAGCTAACGTTAGTTATCATCTAATGTTGGCTTGAATGGTAGCTAGCTTACAGCTGCAGAACACAGCTATCTATAGTAGCTAACGTTAGCTAACGTGAACGTTAGCTACTAACCTAGCACGAACAAACTGCACAGAGAGCTAAGATGCGTTGGTTAGCCTAGCACCACCAAAGTGCACAGCTGCATTAGCATGTAAACCTACAGAATAGCAGTTAAGAGAGTCAGTTTGATTATGCATCAGGTTTTATGTTGGGACTGTTATGTTGTGTTAAACAATCCAAGGAATGTCTGTACTGTGCACTGCACAGTGTTTTTCCTTTTTTGCACTACGACTTGATTTTTTTGAACAAGAGAGTTATGTTGGTACTGTAAAAGAGTAAACAGGCTGGCCTTTCATTTTGTATAACAGTAAAATAATTATTTTATTTTGTGTAAAGCAGAAGATTTTTTGCTGTGCAAAATTGTTTAATAAAATATATTATTAAGAATTTTTTGGTATTTATTTGAGATACATTATGGTTTTTATTAATCGAGCAACAGAAAAATAATCGTTATATTAATCGTCCAATTAGTCGTTAGATTAGTCGACTAATCGATAAAATAATCGCCCGATTAATCGTTTAATAAATAATCGTTTACCCCCAGCTCTACTTGGTTAGCACAATGACATCATGTTAGAAAGCACAGCCAAAACGATTTCTCATAAACTAAGTAAGACTAACAATAGTGTTAGCGACAATGCTAACAGCATTTATAACTAGCTAAGCCAAACTGTGCTGTCACTACTATTTTTTTTTTTCTTGCACGTTACTGAGAATACAGCTATTAGAAGGTAATATATGAAGTCGAAGCTAAGTCTGACAGCTGTAGTGAAGCTAACATTAACTTTAGCTGTCTCCATGAACCTCTCCTGGAACCATCACCTTATCGTGGTGGAGAGGTTTGTGTGTCCCTATGAACCTGAGGGCTGTGTTGTCTGGAGCTTTGTGCTCCTGGTAGGGTCTCCCAAGGCAAAGTGGTCTCAGGTGAGGGGCCAGACAAAGAATGGTTCAAAAACCCTATGAGTGACCGAGGAAGAGATGGAGTGACCCTGCCCGGAGGAAGCCCGGGGCCCCCATCTGGAGCCAGGCCCAGATGGAGGGCTCGTCAGCGAGCGTCTGGTGGCCGGGTTTGCCACGGAGCCCGGCCGGGCATAGCCCGAAAAAGCTACATGGCATCCATCTCTCCATCCCATGGGCCCACCACCTGTGGGAGGAACCGCTGGGGTCGGGTGCGCTGCCACATGGGTGGCAGTGAAGGTCAGGGGCCTCGACGGACCAGACCCGGGCAGCAGACGCTGGCTCTGGGGACGTGGAATGTCACCTCTCTGTGGGGGAAGGAGCTGGAACTGGTGCGGGAGGTGGAGCGCTACCGGTTAGATCTGGTGGGGCTTACCTCTACACACAGTCTCGCTTCTGGAACCATACTCCTGGATAGGGGTTGGACTCTTTTCTTCTCCGGAGTTGCCCAGGGTGTGAGGCGCCGGGCGGGTGTGGGGATACTCACAAGCCCCCGGCTGAGCGCCGCTACGTTGGAGTTTACCCCGGTGGACGAGAGGGTCGCCTCCCTACGCCTGCGGGTTGTGGGGGGGGAAACTCTGACTGTTGTTTGTGCATATGCACCAAACAAGAGTTCGGAGTATTCGGCCTTCTTGGAGACCTTGAGTGGAGTCCTATATGGGGCTCCAGTGGGGGACTCCATAGTTCTGCTGGGGGACTTCAACGCGCACGTGGGCAATGATGGAGACACATGGAGAGGCGTGATTGGGAGGAACGGCCTCCCTGATCTAAACCAGAGTGGTTGTTTGTTGTTGGACTTCTGTGCTAGTCATGGATTGTCTATAACGAACACCATGTTCGAACATAGGGATGCTCATAAGTGTACTTGGTACCAGAGCACCCTAGGCCAAAGGTCAATGATCGATTTTATAATCATTTCATCTGATCTGAGGCCGTATGTTTTGGACACTCGGGTGAAGAGAGGGGCAGAGCTGTCAACTGATCACCATCTGGTGGTGAGTTGGGTCAGAGGGTGGGGGAAGACTCTGGACAGACCTGGTAAGCCCAAACGGGTAGTGCGGGTAAATTGGGAACGTCTGGAGGAGGCCCCTGTCCGACAGACTTTCAACTCACACCTCCGGTGTTTTCGTGCATCCCTGTGGAGGCTGGGGGCATTGAACCCGAGTGGACAATGTTCAAAGTTTCCATTGCTGAAGCTGCGGCGAGGAGCTGTGGTCTTAGGGTCTTAGGTGCCTTAAGGGGCGGTAACCCACGAACACCGTGGTGGACACCGGTGGTCAGGGAAGCCGTCCGACTGAAGAAGGAGTCTTTCCGGGATATGTTATCCCAGAGGACTCCGGAGGCAGTGGCAAGGTACCGAAGGGCCCGAAGGGCTGCAGCCTCTGCCGTGAAAGAGGCAAAGCAGCGGGTGTGGGAGAAGTTCGGAGAAGACATGGAGAAGGACTTTCGGTCGGCACCAAGGTGCTTCTGGAAAACCGTTCGCCACCTCAGGAGGGGGAAGCAGGGAACCATCCAAGCTGTGTACAGTAAGGATGGGACGCTGTTGACCTCAACTGAGGAGGTAATAGGGCGGTGGAAGGAGCATTTTGAGGAACTCCTAAATCCGACTAATTTATCCGACTAACATTTACTATGTTAGAGGCAGAGCTGGAGGATGATGGGGGATTGTCGTCAATTTCCCTGGTGGAAGTTGCTGAGGTAGTTAAACAACTCCACAGTGGCAAAGCCCCAGGGATTGATGAGATCCGTCCAGAAATGCTTAATGCTCTGGGTGTGGAGGGGTTCTCTTGGTTGACACGCCTCTTCAACATTGCGTGGAAGTCTGGGACGGTGCCTAAGGAGTGGCAGACCGGGGTGGTGGTTCCCCTTTTCAAAAAGGGGGACCAGAGGGTGTGTGCCAATTATAGGGGTATCACACTTCTCAGCCTCCCTGGTAAAGTCTTCTCCAAGGTGCTGGAAAGGAGGGTTCGGTCGATAGTCGAACCTCAGGTTGAAGCGGAACAATGCGGTTTCCGTCCTGGTCGTGGAACAACGGACCAGATCTTTACTCTCGCAAGGATCCTGGAGGGAGCCTGGGAGTATGCCCAACCGGTCTACATGTGCTTTGTGGATCTGGAGAAGGCCTATGACCGGGTCCCCCGGGAGATACTGTGGGAGGTGCTGCGGGAGTATGGGGTGAGGGGGTCCCTTCTCAGGGCCATCCAATCTCTGTACAACCAAAGCGAGAGATGTGTCCGGGTTCTCGGCAGTAAGTCGGACTCGTTTCAGGTGAGAGTTGGCCTCCGCCAGGGCTGCGCTTTGTCACCAATCCTGTTTGTAGTATTTATGGACAGGATATCGAGGCGTAGTCGGGGTGGAGAGGGGTTGCAGTTCGGTGGGCTGGGGATCTCATCGCTGCTTTTTGCAGATGATGTGGTCCTGATGGCATCATCGGCCTGTGACCTTCAGCACTCACTGGATTGGTTCGCAGCTGAGTGTGAAGCGGCTGGGATGAGGATCAGCACCTCTAAATCGGAGGCCATGGTTCTCAGCAGGTTCTGTAACTCTGACAGCTGTAGGGAAGCTAACATTAACTTTAGCTTTCTCCATGAAGCTCCCAGCTATAAGCTCCTATAACTCGCAACGCAGTTAGGAAACCAGAAAAAGCTAACTAATGTTAACATAAGCATTCTGGCTCGGTGGATGTTGATTTTAAAGTCATGTTAAAACTATTTCCCATCTTTCCAGCCTGTCACTCCCCCCCTGCATTGTGAGTTTCTCAACACCGTAACTTATTGTTCATCAGACGTGACATGAGAAGAGGGAGATTAACTAATGTTAGCCAACCTATTAATAAAACACTCACCTGGACTGAGACGAGGGGCATGCATTTCTTGGCAGGTAAAAAAAAAAACTCTGCCAAATATTGGCGTCGTTGTTTTACCAGCACATATTTTGGGCAGTTTGGGCCCAACAGTGTGAATTACATATATGTGTCTTCCTGGCTAAAATAACGGGATGAAAATCTTGGTAGCTCTAAAATAAGTTCTGCTGAATAATGCTTCCACTTCTTAACTTTTTGTTGGGATCAAACACTGTTGCCAGCTCATAAGGCTGCATTCAGACAGGGGGAAACAGCGATCCTGCCATTAGCCGCAAGATTAAGCGGCGGGGGGATTGTCAATGAAACTGCCCATTAGTGTGACTCCTGTTGTGTTCTTCAAACCCCTCAATATAGCACAAGTAGACTTTATATTTCACAACTACTGTTTTCCATCAGACTGTGTACTGTAGAACTCAACGTTTCCGACCGCACTTGAAGGCAGCTTTGACGGAGGAAGAGAAAAAGAAAAGAGACAGATCGACTGTGCTCTGTTGTTTGGAAACATTCAGCTGTTACACAAACTCGTGGCCAGTTCAGCAGTTTTGGTTCGTGTGGCAGCGATAAAGGCAGTGATGTTCCCTGTTTACTGTACGGAATTCTCACAGTGCCTCACACACACAGACAAGTCTGATCTCCGGTTACATGATTGGCCACCGAAGCGCGACGTGGGGTTGCGTTTCTTCAAATGTTGAGTCAGTCTCAACTTTTCGCCGCAGGCCTGCTGGTTTTTTTTTGCGTTTTTGGCGCACCGTCTGACGGCCAACGCAGGCTGTGTGAATGTCCACCAAGTTGTGCTGTTTTGGCTAGACATTGTGGATTTCATATAAGACCAGGTGTCTGACAAATGAGGGGATGCGATTCTTGAATTCTTGGTGATGAGGTCTTAAAATGTATGAAAATGATCTTAAATTAGGTCTTAAATAGTAATTAATTTCACTTCAGGTTTACTGCATATTCCCTGCTTTAACACTGCATTACTTTGTAGCCTTGACTAACAACAAGGCTCCCTAGTTGGAATCCTTTTCCTCTGGTTCTGTTGTAAACCCTTTGAAACAAGAGTCATGCCAATTATAGAACAAGGAGGTCACTACCTGCTTGATATTATTAGTGATGAAGCTTAGTAGTTGCTTACACACCACTGCCCCTTGTCTCTGTAAGTCTGGTCCTTTGATGCAAGGGCAGATTTGTCTGAACATTTTTCCAAGATGAAAGGACATTGGTCGTGCCTGCAGTCAGCTGTGTAATATGTAATTGTCAATCAGTTCTTAATAACATTTTCAGAAGTGATCGCTTAATGTCTTAATTGATCTGTTGTCTTCTTTCTTTCTTTTTTTTTTTTACTATATATTTTATTTCATGTTACTGTTTTGTTTTTATAACATGAAAAACATCCTACTGTGCCTAAAATCCAGGATGTTTTCATTGTTCTGATATACCAATATGTATTTTGCTTTATAATATTTGTTTATGTTTGTCTTGTGTGGGACCCCAGGAAAAATAGTCTTCACTACGGTGATGACTAATCTGGATCCTTAATAAACAATACAAACAAACAATCAGGAGAATATTGAGTTACATAAAAGGTTCCTCTATGGATAGTGTTAGAGGTAGTAATTAGGGCCATCAAAATTAACGTGATAATACTGAGTAATAATAACGAGCACCACTATTTATTTTAAAGCAAGATTAACACACACACACACACACACACACACACACGCACACACACACGCGCACACACGCGCACACACACACACACACACACACACACACACACACACACACACGCGCGCGCGCTGGACACATTGTTTTGTGTTGTGGTGTTGAGCTGCTTAAATTATTATTATTATTATTACCAAGTAATGTTACATTCAGGTCAATATGGCCATCGGTTGTTACTTGATGGGCTTTGAGTTAGCCATATTATGTTTTTCAGCATATTTTTAGAGCATACATTACCTTTGAGGTTATTCTGGAGAATATTATAGACAGTATTGTCATTGTTTTGGATTGTTGCAATAATGATAAACATTTGCATAAAGCAAGCATAGTTGTCCGCTCCCATATTGATAAGAGCATTACAAACTTGAAAAATATCCCTTTCAAAGTACATTAAGAAGAGATAAAAAATGTGTGATAAATTTGCATTTAATCAGGAGTTAACTATGGACAATTACGCGATCAATCGCGATTAAATATTTTAATCAATTAATCGATTGACAGCCCTAGTAGTATTGCACAAAAAGCTTCATCTTAGTATTTGATTTTAGATTTTTTTCTGTCCGTCTCCAGGTTTTATCCCAGTGTCCAGTCTGGGTGTGTGTCAGGTGGGGAAAATGAACTACGGTAAAGACGTCAGCACTCTGAAGTACTTCACCATCTGCGGCCTGCAGGAAGGCTACGAACCGTTTGCTGTCAACATGAACCGGGATGTCACCATGTGGCTCAGCAAGAGGCTGCCTCAGTTTGTTCCTGTCCCCCCCAACCACCAACACATAGAGGTGAGGGGGTGTCACCTGCAATACAGATCCACGTAGCTAGCACCTGCGAGAATCGGCTGTCGGTTTTTAAGTAGAACTTCCAGTGGCATTGGCCTGAGATCTGGACTGAAATGTAATCCCTTCAGACACATTTTAAGACATTTCTAACTAAGTTTTTGTCTGAAAGGACGGGAAATTTGAGACGAGCTGAAACGTTGACAGTACACACAGAACTAATGTTTTTTGATTTTTCCTTCTTTTTCAGGTGACAAGGATAGATGGGACAGTGGAGTCCTGTCCTTGCCTAAAGGTCACTCAGAGGTCCTTTGGCTCCCAGAACAGTTACACTGACATTACCTTCTACAGACTGAGCATGCCCATAGAGTGTGCAGAGTCCTTTTCCAGATCCACACCTAACGACAGCCTCTTCTCATCAAAGAGGGTAACAGTACCACAAACACACAGACATGTACTCATACATACGCACATACAGTATATCAGACAGATAGATATACAGATATACAGTATACTGACATTGACCGACAGATCCTCGGTGTGTAATACACACTCAATGCAATCCGTCTGCTGTGTAGCAGGTCCCTCCATTGCCCAAGCAGAATTTATTGTATGTTCTTTTTTTTTTTTAAGATTTGATTTGGGCATTTTAGGCCTTTATTAGATAGGACAGCTGAAGACAGGAAAGGGGTAGAGAGAGGGGGAATGACATGCAGCAAAGGGCCGCAGGTCAGAATCGAACCTGCGGCCGCTGCAGCAAGGATTGAGCCTCAGGTGTGCCAACCAGGCACCCCTTTAGTGTATATTCTAATATTCTTCACAATGTATTGCTCACATTTACCTGCAAGTGTATGTGTGTCGGGTTGGGTGTATGATTAAGAATATGTGTGGTGTGTTCACTGTCTGTCTGTTTCTGCAGGAGCTGGAGGACTTTGAAACTGTGTCAGACTTTGAGGTCCTGATGAAGTCTTCTCATGGTGCCAATGGACCCAATGGACCGGAGAGAGACGAATTCAACAACCACAAAGATCATAACCAGGAGAAGCCCTCCAAACTCAAGCAACGGTAAACCCCGTTTTCTCATACCAACAGTTTAAAAAAAGTTATTTGATCACTATTTTTAAACGTTATCTTTAAACCAAGCATCTGATCTACCAGGTTCATGTTGAAGAGAAACAAGCCAGACAACAGCTGTCCATCGTCCGCTTGTCTGTCAGAGGAGGTGATGGCCGATGACAGAGATGAATATGAATTCCTCATGCAAGCCTCTACTGTAAGACAATACATACACAAATTAAAATTCACAAAACACTCGCATGCAATATACGTGTTACTGATGCAGCTCCGCACTCCAAGAGAGCCAGTAAGGTGAAAGATGCACAAGTAGGGTTGGGTACTGAATCCAGTACTCTTTTGGTACTACCGAGGACTGATTCACGTTAAATGAAACGGTGCCAAATTTCGGTACCTGTAAGAGCAAGCTAATCTGTCCTCTCTGCATATAGACAGAGAGCAGGGCTCCGCTCTAATCCACACACACACACACACACACACACACACACACACACACACACACACACACACACACACACACACACACACACACACACACACACACACACACAGAGCTGTGGATGGAACGAAATGCTTACATAAAACATTAAAGAGCAATTAGAAAATAAAAACAGGCTAAAATAGAATAAGATACAAATGCAAGAATACAAGTTTCAGTACAGTGTAAGAAATTAATAATTATTTTTTTGGGGGGAAGGAGGTGTTGTAATTTGTGTGGTGTGTAAAATGTTCTAAATAAATAACAAGATGGTCTAAGTATATAGTTTAGGAATTATTTTTACAACTGAAATTATTTTTTGTTATTGCAGAGGGAAAGTACCGAAAAAAGGTACCGTTGGGTACTGGCATCGGAATTTGAATTTGGTATCGTTACCGAAAAAAAATGAACGGTACCCAACCCTACGCTCAAGATGGTTTTGAAATGAAACATTTTACATATATTACAAACAGTTAGAATGAACACATGGTACAGGTCTACAGGTCCTAGAAAAGTGTAACAGTTCAGTCAATACCTTTGTTATATAATATGAATGTATTTGCATTTCTTAACAGTCATTCAGGTCTCTGTTTTTTAGCAAATAATGTTTAACCCCTGCACCTGAAAAAGGTTTTCTCCCAATTACATGTCTTCATTTTGTGTTTCATAATACGCGTATTGTGAAGCTCTTTGGGAACAGACCTGGGATCAGGGGCAATGCAGTGAAACCTGACTTGATTGCACCTCTCTTTCTGTGCAGCACTACTACTCTGTGCGGATCTTCCCCGGTCAGGAGCCCAGCAGTGTTTGGGTGGGCTGGGTGACCTCTGACTTCCATCAGTATGACCCAGGATTCGACCTGCACAACGTCCGAACTGTCACAGTTACCCTGGGAGATGAGAAGGGCAAAGTTCATGAGAGGTTAGTCAAGTTGGAGCCAACCCATATTTTGGGCTAAATTTGAGTGTGTGTGTGTGTGTGTGTGTGTGTGTGTGTGTGTGTATGTGTGTGTGTGTGTGTGTGTGTGTGTGTGTGTGTGTGTGTGTGTGTGTGTGTGTGTGTGTGTGTGTGTGTGTGTGTGTGTGTGTGTGTGATGAAGGCAGCAGGTTCTCATTCCAGCTTCAAACTACATCATTTGATTGCAATGACTAGCACCCACTAAACCTGAGGAACTAATCATTAAAAATAATTGTATTGTAGTGCTTCAGTGAAATCTTTACTGCGCATTTTGGTTAAAAGACTGAGCATGGTGTGTGTTCTTTTTCAGTATAAAGCGCAGTAACTGTTACATGGTGTGGGCTGGAGAGAGCAGCAGTCCTGGTCAGGGGAGGAACAACAATGGCTTAGAGATCGGCTGTCTGGTCGACACAACAAACGGATTGCTGACATTTACAGCAAACGGCAAAGAACTCAGCACATATTACCAGGTGAACATTCGATAAGGTGTTACAGGTTTGTGAATGGTCTTTTTCTTTAACCCCTGCTTCTTTCTTCTTCTCCCTTCCTGATTTTTTTTGCTTCACACACCAAAATGTGCCTCCTTACTTTTTCTCTTTGTTTTCATGTATTTTGTTTGCTTCTAACATTAATCCCTCTCACTACAACAGTCTGGCACCAGCTATTAAACTTAGCATCTAAACTGATTGACCCCTCATGGTCTGTTGTGGTCTTCAACACTGCTGCTACCAGGACAAAACAAAATGCTGCCTGTTCTTGGCTTGTAAATTAAAGTTACCAAAGAAAGTTTGTTCACATTGCGTCTTTGTGCCCCTGTCTGTTCAGCTTCCAATTCATGATTTATATCGGTCCACCCACTCAGAGGCACCAAACTACTACCAATGGATTTACAAATTATTATAACTTTTGATGTTGGACTGTGAAAAAGACATTACTAATTGTGATTTCAGTTGGACTTAAAGTGATACTTTTGCAGATTTTAGTCCAGCTCTGTGTCATCTTTCTGTGTGTGTATGGCGCCAGTGCACAGAGCTCGGAGCAGCCGAGGTCGGCTGAAATCTCTTTTACACTCTCTCGTCTCAACAGGTGGAGCCCAGTACTAAGCTGTTCCCAGCAGTCTTTGCCAAGGCCACCAGCCCCAATGTCTTCCAGTTTGAACTGGGGCGTATTAAGGTCAGAAGGATACACACACACACACACACACACACACACACACACACACACACACACACACACACACACACACACACACACACACACAGCCTTACAGCTTCATTATCAAAAAAGTAAGGTTTGGGAGGTTGCCTTTAACCTCAGAGACATTTCTTGTTGCTGCTTCACAATAAAAGCCTTCTAGTGGCACACAGGAAGAGAGATTTTAATGATTTATGGAGAAACAAAAACAAGAAACACAACAAAAATGACTTAGAATGGTTTGTTTAGACTTGGTTTTTCGTCCTGTTACAATTCATCTTTAGCATTTGTAACATCCTTTTGGTTTGATGTCACTTTAGTAACACTGTAGAGCAAAATACTCAAAATGAAAACAGAAAATATCTTAAACAATCCTTCTCGACCACCTACATACATACAGTCATACATACATACAGTCTCTCTTGTCATGTCAGTTTGGGATGAAATTATACATAACCAGACTAATGAGCACTATATATGAAAACCAACTCTTGGTTGACAGAGAAAACTGCACAATTAGTTTGAGTATGTCCACAATATCCTCTTTGGTCTGTCCAGCTTTGTCCTCTCTGATGTTGTATCGTTGTCAACATGTCTGTTTTCCTGTCAGAATGTGATGCCTCTGTCAGCTGGCCTGTTTAAGAGTGAGAGGAAGAACCCAATTCCTCAGTGTCCTCCACGGCTGCATGTCCAGTTTCTCACTCCTGTATTATGGAGTCGTGTTCCCAACCATTTCCTCAAGGTACAGTAACAACTCCTACCTAGCGATAGTAGCTGTGCATGTTCTGGCTTTTTGTGGTTCTGTTTTGTTTTGTTAGATAAATGTAGAATGGCAAATCACTAATTGTTCAATGAACAAAGGGATGTAAAAGCTGACAGTTCTGGAAAACAATTGAGACAGCTTCTGTCTTAGATTCATCGTACTTGCAACATGAGACCCTTCATATCGCAAGTGTATCTGAAACTCGGGTCACTATTCCTGGTTTTGAACAGGAAAACTGATTGCCTGACTGATTTTTGGATAATTTACTGTGTAAGCCCAACTGATGCTTGTCTCTATAAAGACAGTAGGGAAATGATGCTGGGTCATATGACTTCCATACTGTACTGCATATGGGCAGTATGCTAGGTAAACTGTCTGCTGTGCCACACAGTGGGTGAAAAGCAACGTGAAATGTATTGCATGCTGTCTGTAAAGTGCTAAGAGATATTATTTGTTCCTTTCAGGTGTCAGCATCCAGAGTGAATGACAGACACGGCTGGCTGGTCCAGTGTAACCAACCTCTGCAGTTCATGACCCTGCACATACCTGAAGAGAACAAGTGAAGTACCCACAGAGACACACACACACACACACACACACACACACACACACACGCACGCACGCACGCACGCACACGCACACGCACACACGCACACACACACGCACACCTTTTCATTCTCCTGCTCTCTCCTTCCTCATGCAGTGTCTCTCTGTGTGTTGTCCAGGTCGGTGGATATCCTGGAGCTGTCAGAGCAACGGGACTTACTGAAGTTTCACTACCATACCCTCCGACTATATTCAGCAATCTGTGCTCTGGGAAACAACCGGGTGGCACATGCCCTCTGCTCACACGTAGACGAGGCACAGCTCCTGCAGGCTATAGAGAATAAGTACATGCCAGGTAACACACACAGCATTTAGAAAGCATAACTGCATGCAAGGTACAAGAGCCTGTCCCTGAGAAATAAGTAGAGGTCAGGTAATAGTCAGAGCCTGTCCTTGAAGTTGATGCCATTTAATAGACCACCACTGTTCCCAACCTCTCTTCTTTATTCACTTATTTAATATTCCCTACAAACTAAACTCTCAATAGTTTATTCTTTAGTAAGAAGTCAATTGAGATTTCAGACACTTATGGATCATAATTGCATGATGCAGTGTGGTATAACTCTAGAATGAGTTGGAAGAAGTATTAAGATCCTTTGGAGCTCTGTTTTAATGAATGAAATGAAAATGTACTTAACAGATATGGTTTGCATTATTCTACACTTTTTTTATCGTAAACAAATCCTGTGAAAAGACCAAGCCAACAGTGTGTTAGTCTGTTCTTTCCTCCCTACCCTGTCTGTGGCTCTCGGCACCAAGCCCAGTGGTTCCAACTGAAGACGTACATCTTTAAAAACGGCTCACAAATATATGGTTTCATTTAAAAAACAGAAAAGGCTCAGTCATTTCCTAAAACAGCTGGCCACTGTAGTTTTAACAAACATTACTCAAACAGGAGGAAATATATTTCATGTAATGGGGACAATTTTACTTATTTTTTTATTAAGATTATTTTTTGGGCATTTTAGTCCTTTATTTATATAGGACAGCTGAAGACATGAAGGGGGAGAGAGAGGGGTAATGACTTGCAGCAAAGAGCGGTGTCGAACCCGTGGCCACTGTGTCAGGGAGTAAACCTCTATGTATGGGCGCCTGCTCTACCAGGTGAGCTCCCCAGGTGCTCACAGGGACTTTTTTAAGCGAAGAATTAATCCACATTTGGTGCTCTAGTGAGTAGGACGGTGTATGTGGGATTGAGTCAAAATAAACTACAGAATTTGTTCATGGTAATGAAGGGACATGTCACCCAGTGCAACAGTGTGACTCACTGATGTGTTTTTAATAATTTTTGGACAACAATACAGCACTATAGGTAAAGTCACAGCGTAACGTTAGCTTACTGGTAGCCTGCGGCGTCACTTTTCAAGACACCATGGCCATTTTTTGGCCAGGATTTTCAAGTTCTCTTTTTTTCTCCGGCTTTGCAAACTCGCAAAGAGAAAAAAGAGAACTTGAAAATCCTCCCACTTCCCTGTAGTCACCGCTGTGGCAACATCTAGCCTTCCCCGTGAGGGAGTTATGTTAAGAAATCGAATCGATGTGGAGAATCGAGGCACCCCTAGTGCATACATACAGGGTGCCACCTGCCGGGGGGGATGTGTGGGATTTCCCCCTTTCTGGTCTATATATCCCTGCCTCTGCTGAATTATTTTGATCCCTGGTGGAGACAAAATGTATCCCCCCCCCATCAAAGTGATCATCTACTTCACCAACAGCCTATACCATGTATTAATTATATACCTAAACTAGAAGTATTTCAAACTAAGTACAGCACTGTAACATGAGTCTATAGTGTCATAGAACGATAAAATCCCAGCAGCAGCTGCTGGTTGTATTTAGCTGCTACAGAGCGCCATGATGCCGGCTACCAGCAGCAGTTGTTTAGCCGCCAATAGGTGACTGAGAGCCGGCTACAGGCACCGCCAGATGACGCTCCATTCAGGGGCCCTGGTAGTGGAGTTTAGCCAGTAAAAGTGAGCATCATGTGGCGATGACAGTTAAGTTTAGGGACCAAAACGACTTGTTAAGTTTAGGAAGTGTTTTGGCATGGCTGGCCGAGTGGCACTTTACCCATGGTATTGGAAGGGGGATTTAATTCTTGCATGTTTTGTTTTGTTGTGCATGATCTAAAAACATCCCCCCTCTGCTTTCTTAACAAATCACAGCCTGCATACATATATTGTATACATTTTCACTTAGAATTACTCAAGTAAATAATTACAATTCAGGGCTCAACGCTAACTTTTTAAAGTGGTTGCCGGCTTGGCGACCAGGCATCAGCTTTTGGTTGCCGAAATTGACAATACGGTTGCCATGTTTTAAACTGCATATATTTGGAGCAATTCATTTCTTATGAAACTATACCACGCATTTTAATAATGTTGTAATATAATTTCCCATCCCTCTAAAATAGGGGTGCAACAGGCAACCAGAGGCCACAAAAAGGTTGCCAATTAACTCAATCTGGTTGCCAAGGGCAACCGGGCAACCGTTACTGTCGAGCCCTGCAGTTCTCTCGGTAACAAATAGGGTCTGACTTTGGACACATTGGCTCTCCTTAGAGAATAACTATGATGGCTATATACACCTATATAGAGAATAAATTAATGTTATTAGTACTACCAGGTAATGGCTGTAATCTGTTCATTAATAAGAACATAAATGGTATGTTTAATGATTTATATTTAATTTAATGTTTATAATTATCTTTCCATCTGTCTGTCACTCACAGGTTTGCTTCGTGCGGGCTACTACGACCTCCTCATCGACATCCACCTGAGCAGCTACACCACGGCTCGCCTTATGATGAACAACGAGTACATTGTTCCCATGACAGACGAAACCAAGAGCATCACCCTGTTTCCAGATGAGAAGAAAAAACATGGCCTGCCAGGCATTGGCCTCAGCACCTCCCTGAGACCCAGAATGCACTTCTCATCCCCAAGTTTTGTCTGTGGGACTGGGCCATTGTCTCGTAACAACGGCAACAACGGATCAGGAGACTGTTTCCAGTACAGCCCTGAATTCCCCTTAGATGTACTGAAAATGAAAACCATCGAGATGCTAACAGAGGCGGTGCGGGAGGGAAGCATGCACGTACGGGATCCAATAGGAGGCAGCACTGAGTTTCTCTTTGTCCCCCTCATCAAGCTGTTCTACACCCTGCTCATTATGGGAGTGTTCCAAAGTGGAGATCTGAAGAACATCCTCAGACTGATTGAGCCGTCTGTGTTCTCTGAGAGACGGGAAGGGCAGGTGGACACGCACATGGAGCTGGAGGCGGTGAAGGACGGGGAAGCTGATGGAGGGAGGAACATGCCTAAAGAAGGACTGTTACAGATGAAGCTACCCGAGCCTGTAAAACTCCAGGTGACACCCTCTCAGTTTGTAAATGCGCTTGCACTTTTTTTTTTAAGATTATTTTTTTCAGGCATTTTAGGCCTTTATTTCCATAGGACAGATGAAGACATGAAAGGGGACGTGCAGCAAAGGACCGCAGGTCGGAGTCAAACTCGCAGCCGCTGCGTCGAGGAGTAAACCTCTATATATATGCGCCTGCTCTACCAACTGAGCTAACCCGGCCACGCGCTTGCACTTTTTCACTGTCAGATTAGTGTATTTACAGACATAGTGATGATAATAATTTTCAATGTAACAGTGAGTTGTTTTTTGTCACATTCCAATTTGTTTTATGTTGGACAATATGAAATACTTCTAGAACTAGTAGTTTTTTTTTTTTTTTTCTCTTTCTCACTGTGGTTTCATTTAAAGATGATAAAGCTCTCCTTCGTATTACGGAAAACTTGATATAGAATCGCATGTCTTCCATATCTATATTTAGAATTAGATGTTATATACTGTGCAAAGCATTTAAAGTTACAGAAAACAGTTAAAAATCACCGAATATCGGGGCACCCTGGTAGCTCACTTGGTTGAGCGAGCGCCCCATGTACCAAGGCTTAGTACTTACTAGAGGGTGACAATTTTTCGGGACTCCCGTACGGTACGGGAGTCAATTTCACTGTTGGTAACATGATAGGGACGGAATAGAGAATAGAAATCAATAGGACTGGGACGGAGCGGGACGGAGAAATGTGTGTTTTGAGTGTGAGAAGATCTCCGTTAGGAACTACCTAATGAAATGGCCTAGGCCTGCAGGTAATGCATGTATAGTGAAGCCTAAATTTCAAGGCAACCTTAGTGATTTGAACGCGATTAACCAAATGCACATAAGCGCATATCAACTGGCTAGTTATCGTCCAGACGGCGACGGACAACGTCTCTTTCTCTTTCTCTCTTTTCCACCGGGTGGCGCTCGAGCCTGCTCGCGGTGTGAAGCGCGTCTCCGCGACAGAGTCTGATAACTTTAGACAACATAGGGAACGAAACGGGAGCGGGACGGGATTCGGGAGTCTTTCTCTCTGGATTTTGCAGGACAGGATTTTTTTGGGGGGGGGGCAGTCACGTGATCGGGATATGAGGGGAGTATTTTTGTGGGCTCGGGATGGGATGGGAGCGACAATTGATTCCCCTGTCACCCTCTAGTACCTACTGCTGCGGCCCGGGTTTGAGTCCTTTGCTGCATGTCGTCCCCTCTCTCTCTCCCCCCTTTTCTGTCTTCATCTGTCCTATCAAATGAAGGCCAAAAAGCCCCAAAATAATCTTTAAAAAATAAATAAAATAAAAAATCACCGTAGATCTTGATTTTCTCAAATGTCCAGACTCGAGGATGCAAATACGGGATATTTCACCGCTGGAAAGATGAATAAGTATTAAATTGGGTCATTTATGTAGTAGAAATGTGAAAACATTTTATTTAGAAGTTGGTGCCTTCTAGACCGAGAAAAGCCAGAAAATGTATTTTTGGCTCATGTGGAAGAAAGACAACAACTCCCAGAATGCACTTGCCTCGCTTCCCTACGAGTCCACTCCCAAGCCACGCCTACCGGTTACAGACAGATAGTGAGGCAGTCAAGTCAAGTGTGTTTTATTGTCCTTTCAGCCATCTACATGAAACAACGTTTCACCGTGGCTCAAATGGTGTTACACATTTAAAATACATGTATATAAAAACGACATTATATAAAAACGACATACGAAACAGGCTACATTTAGTGCACACACATTATAGGCTCCGTAAAGTTCAGCTAACGCATACTAGCATTAGCGCTTGGTGGGCTGTAAACACTGAGTATAAACACAGCCGTGAATTTGTGTGGAATGTAGAATGGTCGGCATTTAACAGTCACAAACTCCACCAGCAGTTAGCAGTTAGTTGGATACAAGCACCCCATTTCTGCAACAGGCAGTCCGTGTTAACACAGCTCACCTCCACTAGTCTTACCCGACAAAGCAGCATCTATCTGCTCGGAAGGCTAGCAGGCCTGGTAGCTGGATAGTCCGGTACACTGTTGTTCAGCCATGTTTCCATAAAAACAAAAACACAGCAGTCTCTGAACTCATGTTGGGAGTTTTGTTGAAGTTGGATTGGAAGAAGAATGAGACTGGCTTTACTGTATGTCTAACATACACACACAAATTCAGCAACCTAATAGACCCTATATATAGAGAGAGGTAAGTTAATTTAACAATGCAGACAAGCTGTTTAACATTACAGCTGTAACAGTTCAAAAAATATATATCGCTGCCATTTTACTTCAAATTTGGAGAAAAAAACAACACCTTTTGCCAAGCCTCTCTCAAATTCTTGCTAAAATTAAAGCTGCACACAAATTTCCTTTTTCTTTCTGACTATATAATAATAAGCACATAAGCACGTTGGAAGTTTCATGGTGAAAAATCTGCAAAATGTCCCCATTTTTATATAGTAGTCCTTGCTTTGAAACCAAGTAGCATGTCAACATTCTCTTCTTTATCCTACAAACCTCTTATACCTTATTCATCATATTGTGTAGTTGACCCAACGTGTGTGTGTGTGTGTGTGTGTGTGTGTGTGTGTGTGTGTGTGTGTGTGTGTGTGTGTGTGTGTGTGTGTGTGTGTGTGTGTGTGTGTGTGTGTGTGTGTGTGTGTGTGTGTGTGTGTGTGTGTGTGTAGATGTGCCATGTGCTGCAGTACCTGTGCGACTGCCAGGTGCGTCATCGTATCGAGGCAGTGGTGGCCTTCTCTGATGACTTTGTAGCCTGTCTCCAAGACAA
Source organism: Sander lucioperca (assembly GCF_008315115.2). NCBI lineage: Eukaryota > Metazoa > Chordata > Actinopteri > Perciformes > Percidae > Sander > Sander lucioperca. Next base: position 27,683,895 of record NC_050194.1, on the reverse strand, counting down.
CCAGCGGTTCCGCTACAATGAGGTGATGCTGGCACTCAACATGTCTGCAGCCCTCACTGCCAAGAAGACCAAAGAGTTCAGATCTCCTCCACAAGAACAGGTAGGAACACCACTGAAGAAGAGGACAGAACAGTAGAGAGAGAACAGGTTGTACGAGAGTAGAGCAGACAGGAGGATAATCAGGCGGTGTAGAGAACAATATGAAGTGTGTTAGATAAGAACAGCAGACAATCGAGCAGACGAAAGCTGAGGCTTTGGAGACACTTTGAATGAAGTAATTAAGATCAAGAACATTCTGTATCACCTACAGTAAATACTCCTATTCAGCTGATGCTTCTTAACACTGGACACCAGGTAGTTCACTTCCTCTCCCATTTTACAGTGACCAGACTCACTCGTGCAGTGTATGAAATAGGACTAAGACGACACATCGATCTGGATCGATATATCAATTCAATCCTCAACGATCCAGTATTATTGATACAAAGTCAAAATATCGATACATATTGTCGTCTTTAAGATGCGCTTTTATTTTGAAATTTCCACTTCATATTTTTTCTTTTTTATTAAAAAGAGAAGTTTGTTTTTAATTTAAATGTCTGGAAGTGCTTAGTAATGCAATTAAAATAACATTTTAGTTGCTTTTTGTAAATGTATATAAGATTGTGTTAAATGGGCCCTGAATTGAATGGAGTCAAAATCGTATCATGGCAGACTTTGTTTGATCAGTAAATATTGTATCGCTGTCCTTACAATCGATATAATATTGTATCGTGATAGAACGTGTAAGTTACACCCCTAGTGTGAAGCTAGTCACAGAGACACTTTTCCAGTCCGTGCTGCTTTGCTGGATACATTGCAGACCCCATGTCAGATAGCATCTTCCCAATACACTGGTGGGAACACGCTCCCAACATCCAAACGTATGAGTGAATGGTTGTTGTTTCTGCAGATCAACATGCTGCTAAACTTTAAGGATGAGAAGCAGGAGTGTCCCTGTCCTGAATACATCCGAGAACAGCTGCTCGACTTCCACGAGGACCTGATGAGACACTGTGGTAAACTACCAATCAGCTTCACCTAGACAGCAAAACAAATGTATTACAATATCCAGGTTGCCCACAGAGATCAATAATAAGATCATGGATCAGCAATATCTGTATACTGTATATTCATGGGAATACAGTATGGACTGTACACTGAATTCTCCATTCTGTCAGGTATAGAGTTGGATGAGGATGGAGCGATAGATGGGGACGGTGACTTCACCATCCGAGGTCGACTCCTGTCATTGGTGGAGAAAGTGGCTCACCTGAAGAACAAGATGGCCAACCTGCCAAAGGAGAAAAAAGAAAGGAAACCCAGTAAGTCCTCTGCACCAGCTGATACACACACACAGACAGCAGGGGGGTACATGTAAACAGTTGACAGTTTGTTACAGAAAATATTATATCTAGGTTGTGGAAAAATACTGACCTCACACACAAGATATCTCATAATGTAATGGTCAGATTTCCATAAATTGCATGATGTACAATCAGGTTTCGGATGATCATTTGAATGAGCCCATGAACTTTCTTCTAGCATTACCCACAGCTTTTACATGTTAATGTTACAATAGGAAAATAATCTGTATGTATGTTGTACATACATCAGACACTTGTGGGAGGTAATAAACATAACAGACTGCAGCACTTGTAGAAATTGGTTCGGGAATTCTTCTTCTGGCCTTACAAATCTATCTCTCTTCTGAGAGTACTTACTCACCTAATATGTTTGTTCATTTTCTACCTTTCCATCCTCATTTCTCGCTGAATTTTTTTTAATTTGCACACATGTTCCTTTTTGCACCTGCAGCCTTGTTTCCATTGTGTTAGGTGCTATTCTCGTGCTTGGATTGTGTCTTTGGACAAAAGCGTCAAACAATTGAATAAATGTAGTCAAGATATATCAGGAGAGTTCTCTAATGGGTCTGTTATTTCCAGCTTGTTTCACTCTAGTTGCGTATGAGCGGTTTATAAATCCCTGTGAAGGGAAAAAATATACAAAAAAATGTTTGATTATGGACCCACAATCCCCTAACTCAGTCTTTCTGTCTCTTGTCTCTCTAACTGTCTCTCTCTCCCTCTCTCTCTCTCTCTCTCTCTGATTTTGCAGGTACGTTACAGCAGTTGATTTCAGATACGATGGTCCGCTGGGCTCAGGAGTCAGTTATTGAGGATCCCGAGCTGGTCAGAGCCATGTTTGTCCTGCTGCACCGCCAATATGATGGCATTGGAGGACAGGTAGGTTTGGGCCTGTGTGTGTGTGTGTGTGTTTATTTTAATAGATACACAATACCATTGAAGACCCTGTTTGCACTGGTACATTAGAATATGACAGACGCCTGGGTTCCTACTGGTTAAAGCACATAACCCCACCACAGCGACATCCACGGTTTGATTGACGGTTCCAGCTGTCAAATGTGTGTGTGTGTGTGTGTGTGTGTGCGCACGTGTGTTTGCGTGCTGTAGAGGCAGCCTTACTACTTCTGTGGCTTCATATGCAGTCTCATGACAAAGCATGCTCCTAGGAGCTTCATTTTATAAAAAGCCAACAGTTTAAACATTTAATGTCCTCAAATGTTTTGTTTTGTTCACAACTCAAAGGTATCCAGTTTACTGTCACAGAGGAGAGAAGAAACTAGAAGATATTCACATTTAAGAAGCTGGAATCAGAGAATTTTTCCTTTTTTGTCATAAAAGATTACTCAAACTGATCAATCAATTATCAAAATAGTTGCAGATGAATTTAATAGTTGACAACTAATGGATTAATTGTTGCAGCTCTAGTATTGTGTGGACCTTAGCAATATGTTTAAAACAAAATATGACTGTCTGTATCTGTCCAGGTGCGGGCCCTTCCTAAGACCTACACTATAAACTCCGTATCGATCGAGGACACTATCAACCTGTTGGCTGCTCTGGGTCAGATCAGATCTCTGCTGAGTGTCCGTATGGGAAGAGAGGAGGAGAAACTGATGATCAGAGGGCTGGGGTGAGAACACACTCATCTGTCAAGCTCCTCAACACTGATTCTGATATCTCTTCTCTGTCTTGTTAGAAGTAGTTTTCCAGTGAATTTCCATTTCTTAGGGCACTGGGCAGCTGGACAGATGTATATACTGACCAATCTGAAAATGATTGACTAATAAATAATTGAAATATGTTCATGTTATGTGAAGACATGTTTCCTATATGCTGTATGTGGGAGCATTATATGTAATTCTCCTTTCTAAGAACCAGTCAAATGTGGTCTAGTCTAATTTAAATTTAAAGCAAAGTAGACTAACTACAGTGAATTCAAAAGTTAAAGTACTTCTGAATGTACCTGCTAATTGTGTCATGGAAGCAATCATTTGCTACCCATGGGTACACAGTCCATGGAGAGGATATGTAGGCCTGAGTAGAAAATTCATTTTTTGAAGATAAGTCTTTTATTTTGGAGGGGGGGTCATAGGGAATGTTTTTGTTGTTCAACGTAGGGATGTCACGATACCAAAAATCTAGTAGTCGGTACCGATACCACCAAAAGTACACGATACTCGATACCAAAGTCAATACCACGGTGTGTAAAAAAAAATCATTGATTACAGTACCAGTGAAATTTCATGATTATTGTTATCCAATTTGATACGACGGTAAAAACAAACTAAAACAAAACAATAAATCCAATAAAAAATGTATTTTATGATGTGATGTTAAGTCACTCTGTTTTCCTTTTACTGTGATATACTGTGCATACCATGTTCAGTCAATGCTTACTCTATACACCAGAGGCCTGTACTACGAATCATGATCAACATGTCCTGGATTTATTTCTGTTGCCCGGCTCACCTTACCTATCAACCACAGTCCCGCATAAGCTGTGACACGACGGGGGTTATCAACTAGCTGAATCAACCCAGGGTTTCCCAATCCAGCAACACGTGCGTTCACGTAAAAGAGGCGGTGTTTGCACAGCACGACCAATCACAAACATCTACCAGAGCTGCATATTTTACATAAGAAGAGCAAACTATAATTCTACATAAATATGAAGAACACGGACACGGTTTTACAGGCAGAATGCAATACAGTCGCTGCTTCCTAAAACAGGAGGGAAAGCTGGCAAAAAAATAGCCAACACTGTTATGTGTAAATCACAACGCTTATCAATATCACTTCCCCATCAGTCAGGCGTTGCTTTAGCCTATTATTTCAGTTGCAACCCTGGCAGTGGGAAGCGATCATGGGAGCAAATAAAATATATAAAAATATAATTCAAACCGATGTGCGGCATTGGCAACGCACGGCTCAAGAAGCCGACAAATAGCCTATACGTAATTCTTTGCGCTGAAAATCAATATATTTCATAAAGATACCCATCAGGGAATGTTAACGAGGTTGTCGGTCTCTAAATGTTTTAACTTTTATGAGCGTCTCTCCACTCACCGAGCACCAGCTGATCTTCTAAGAACGGTGACGCCGTTATCAATCGAGTATTGATTGGTCAGTAGGCGGTGCTTTTACACTGGTTGATCTCTAATCTCCAACATAACCTGCTCCCGACCAGGTTAGGTGTTCAGCATAAGTTACCACGGCGATTGAATCCGGTAACAAGTGATCCACTGTCGTGATACACAAAACCCTGGGTTGAACCTGAAGTTACCTCATTAACGCCAAATCTTGCTTCGTAGTACAGGCCTCTGGTTCTGGTTAGAGCTAGCCTGGAAATCCAGACCCAAATCCGAAAGATTAAGGGTCTGGCAATGAGTAATGAAAATGGACCAACTCGAGGGGCGGCACCAAGTATGTGTTTGAAAATCTCACTGCACGCAATTGGATAACACTATGACCAATCACAACCACCAGTGGGTTTTCGCTAAGTCACATACGCTTAGCTACCAGTGGAGCTAACTGGTAGATTAAACTCTTAGCTACCAGAGGAGCTAACTGGTAGATTAAACTCTTAGCTACCAGCGGGGCGGACTGTAGTCTTCTGCTTCTCTTTTAGATAAAAAGCCAAGTCTAACTCGTTCATTGTAGTTTCAAACAACTGGTGTTCATCCGTAGCCATCTTGCAATGTTTACTAATGACTTGGACTTCGCAGCGCTGTTGTCATCTGTTTAGCTGTTTAGTTGTTTCGCCTCTGGCCTGCCTATATCAGATACACCGATGTGATTGGTGCAGCTCGGCTACAAGGGCATAGTTAATGAGCATCATTACTGAATGCCAGAGTGACTCGCTGAGCAAATTCAAATTGTGCTCTTGCGAGAACTCTGGATTTCCAGGGTAGGTTAGAGCACTAATGATGAAAAACTTTACTGAGCTTTTTAACTCGCCCCCCTTCCTCCGCAGTGATATCATGAACAACAAGGTGTTCTACCAACACCCTAACCTGATGAGAGCTCTGGGGATGCACGAGACTGTCATGGAGGTCATGGTCAACGTACTCAGTGGGGGAGACTCCAAGGTATGAAGTGTATGGCAAGCCCTTTCTAATGTTTTAGTTTTCACTAGTCAAAATGACATTTTGACTAATTAAAATGTTCATTTAAGATAACTGTAAAACAATTTTGTTACAAATCACATGTGGAAATTACATTTCAACTATTCAAAACTGATTTACAGATATCTTTCATTAATTATAGATGTCAGTAATTCATTTTTCACTAGTAAGAATGACGATACAGATATCTTAACTTGAATTTCCACATTTTTAAAAGGTTGTGACCTGTGGAAATGTACTTTCCCATTTCAGATATCAACAAACCATTTCAGATATGTGGGCGTCATATCATTAAATATCAACTTTTTAAATTACCATATTCATTTTGGAAATGTCGGCCAAATTACCATATTAGTTTTGGATATGTATGTATGTATGCCATCGAAGATCTCTACAATTACATTTTGACGAGTGTAAATTTTTATATAACTTTTATGATATCTAAACTTCAGTTCTGACTAGTTATAAAAGGAATTGTAGATATCTCAAATATCAGGTACTAGTACGAATAGAATTTTGACTAGTTACAATTGTATTTCAAATATCTGAAATGCAAGTCGACATATCCGAAATTACATTCTTCCAAGTCGACAAATCACTAATTTAACTAGTCTTTTGACCAGTCAGAAATACATTTTAGATATCTAGAATTCCATTTATGGTATCTGTAATGTAAGAACAATTGTAGGTATCAACAATTGAGATTTCCGCTAGTTAGACATATCTAGGCTTGTTGTCGATATCAAGAATTAACATTTTGACTAGTGAGAATTGAGATGTAGATATCACTAGTCAAAAAAACTATTGTTACTATCTACAATTGCTATTACTGCTACTGATTAAATGTTTAAGGGCTTGCCATACAACGCATGTTTAAAAGTAGGCTTAAGCACTGAAGCTGGATCAGGATGTCAACAGAAACCAGGAACAGCTTAACTGAATCACAAACACGTGGCTCTCCTGCGATTGGTGTAGATGTGGTTCATCTCTTGTTAGAGATGTCTGCATGGGAAGCATACTGTAAATGTCGCATCTTCTCAAAACTTTAAATTTAAATGAATAAATACAGTGATATTAAAATTTTATGGACAATATACCATTTATAATATTGCTGCTTGAGTTTTGTCTGACATGAAGTCTGTGTTTTTGCAGGAAATCACCTTTCCTAAAATGGTGGCCAACTGCTGTCGTTTTCTCTGTTACTTCTGTCGAATTAGCCGTCAGAACCAGAAAGCCATGTTTGACCATCTCAGCTACCTGCTGGAGAACAGCAGTGTTGGCCTCGGTGAGTATGTGTGATGTTGTCTTGTTTTTACTTCTCCGCTGTTGAGTGTGATAGTTCATTTGTGACCTGGGTAAGAATAGGTTTCTCATGATCTCATGGACTGTCTAAAATCACTCCCTTATACACACATGCATTACTCCCAATTATAGACACTCAACTGTTAACCCAACAGAGAGCTGTAGATTGAGAGTTTGGACACTAATCATTCATCATCTTTTGCGTCATTGCTGACAGCTGTAGAGTTGCACAACAGTCATTTTCGCATCCATAAAATGCAGTGCAGTGCACATGTCATGGACGATACTTTTTTCATTACAGTGTGAAATTTTGGAGGGCACTCTGACTCTCAATCAGAATTTAAAATTAACATGGCAGACAGTAAATATAGCACACTAGATAGTGAAAAGAGGGTGTTTTCGGTCACAGCCATGGTCTTCATCAGCACGTAGTTTTCTTAGTTGTTACCGTGCAGCATGCGTATGGAGCCTAAGTACCAAAGTGCCATACTTCGTGAAAAAACTGAGCCATCTCCATGACAACTGAGCAAACTTCCTTCACTGATGAAGACCATGAGGTGCAGCTGAAAGTTCCTAAAAGAAATACTAGTGGACCTTGAGTTAAGATTATTTTCAACTAAATGTACCAATTCTCAAACAAATGTACATATGATGGTGTTCTCTTCCTCTGAAACACATACTACAATATGAAATGCATGTAATTATATATTATATAAAATAATAATGATTTGATTCACTTACATTTCATTTGATACACACAATCAAACCAGTACAATGTGCAGAGAAAAGCTTTCTCTCTAATATAAATTGTAAAGAACAAGAGCTGATACAGTGGCCGCTTGTAATCCACAACACGTTGTTAGTCACGCTCCTCATGTGAAGGACAACGCTCCGTGAGTTAACGCCAGGCGATCAGTGTGTGGTAACCATGGAGATTCTGTGCACTACTGTATCCCTGCCGTACAACTGAATGACTAGCTGACTGTGGTATCATGTATCCCTAATCACAGGTCCATTTATAACTAACAGTGGCAATCCTAGTCTTTCCTAACCACAGACTGTTATTGTTGATAGCTAAAGTTAGATAAATTAGCATTGTCATAATTACTGACGTTACCTGATGAATCTCATCTTGTGCCGATGCTCTGACAAGCAGAAGCCCAGCTGTCTATGTTCTGATAACTGTTTAGAAAACAGGTTTATATTTTAGGGAACTCACAAGCAGCAAGAATCAGTCTCTCGTTCATTGATTTGCGCTGCGCGTCGCTCGCGTAGGGAAAAGTTCAACACAATTCAACTCTTGCAGTGGGCTGGCGTGTGCGCGTGACGAGCACGAATGTGACAGTTTCACGGGATTGTGCCCGCATGTCGCGTCGCCTGTCAAACTGCCTGCGCCCCCCTACCTGCCCACTTGCCTCCCATTGAAAATGAATGACGAGGCGCGACAATCGTTCCCCGTGTGAAAAGCTCTTGAGGCTGCATATACACAGACAGCTGTGACAGTATGACAGGTACTGGATACAAGAAGATGAATGCAGACAGTATGTGACACACGCACAAGAAATCCTCATATGTTTGAAAATGGAGATCCTCTGCTCGCTCCTTCCTCGCTGCTGGGGGTTGTTTTCTCCCAGCATGCTCATGTGTGCACAAAGAGAAGCTGTGTGCTGTTTTCTGACGAGGGTTTGGGTACTTTGCAAAACCTAATTTGTTTTACAGCTCCATCTCTTTTTGCTCACACATTGGCTGTCTGAGTGCTGTGTATCCAACAGTGCTGTATCCAGGAACAGATACACCTCTGTTTTATTGTCAATAGACTCCCTATTCTCCTAGGTGTATTTATATGGTTATCTTCTCCTCTCCCCTTCCCTTTCCTCCCCTTCCCTCTCCTTCCCTTCTCTCCTCTCCTCAGCCTCTCCTTCCATGCGAGGTTCTACTCCTCTGGATGTTGCTGCAGCATCAGTCATGGATAATAATGAATTGGCCCTGGCTTTAAGAGAGCCAGACCTGGAGAAAGTAAGGATGACAAACATTAACACACACACACACACACACACACACACACACACACACACACACACACACACACACACTCCCTCACACTCACTTATTTACATAATGCATTTCCTAACCTCTTACCTTAACCATCACAACTAAATGCCTAAACCTGAAGAAGGCTGTTTGTGCTGCTATGCGTTGGTTGCTGCTATTTTTAATATACTAGATAGACTAGCCAGTGTATCAGGACCACCTGGCTAAAACTAATGCAGTCTAATCCAACAGTCCTGCAATAAAGCCTCCTTTCATGAAGAGTCTAATGTACAGTTTTTGTTGGAACTGTTAAAAAGATTGAATTAATTAAATTTGACAGTTATTTGGACGTCACCGGTTTGTGCTTGATTGTGCGGATTTGTATTGTGTTATAATGAGAGGTGTTTATATTCAATATACATCAATTATACAAATGTGGGTGGACTACATACTAGAAACACATTTGAGGTTTTTTTGTCAGATAAACCTCAGGTGTGCTTAGATGTTTTCATTTTTTATTAAGTTAGGTAGCGAATCATATGCGGTATAAAAACATGTCCCTTTGTCTGCTTGTGCAGGTGGTGCAGTACCTAGCCGGCTGTGGGCTGCAGAGCTGTGTGATGCTGGTGCGTAATGGATACCCCGACATTGGCTGGAACCCTGTGGAGGGTGAACGCTACCTCGACTTCCTGCGCTTTGCTGTCTTCTGTAACGGTGAAAATTTGAGTGATCATCAAGTCTCTTTTCTCATCGCTGACTATATCGGCAGTCAAATCTAATATTTTCAACAAGAAACTGTTCTTTATCATTGTACGAACCCCAATTCCAATGAAGTTTGGATGTTTGTAAAACGTAAATAAAAACGGTATACAATGATTTGCAAATCCTTTTAATCTATACTCAATTGAATACACTACAAAGACAAGATATTTAATGTTCAAACTGATAAACTTTATTGTTGTTGTTTCTTTGCAAATATTCACTCATTTTGAATTTGATGCCTGCGACAAGTTCCAAAAAAGCTGGGACGGGCATGTTTACCACTGTGTTAGATCACCTTTCCTGTTAACAACACTCAATAAGCGTTTGGGAACTGAGGACACTTATTGTTGAAGTTTGTAGGAGGAATTCTTTCCCATTCTTGCCTGATATACAACTTTAGTTGCTCAACAGTCCGGGGACTCCGTTGTCGTATTTTGCGCTTTATAATGTGCCACACATTTTCAATGTGAGACAGGTCTGGACTGCAGGCAGGCCAGTCTAGTACCCACACTCTGTTACTACGAAGCCATGCTGTTGTAACACGTGCAGAATGTGGCTTGGCATTGTCTTGCTGAAATTAACAGGGACGTCCCTGAAAAAGATGTTGCTTGGATGGCAGCATATGTTGCTCCAAAACCTGTGTGTACCATTCAGCATTAATGGTGCCTTCACAGATGTGCATGTAATGAATAATAAAATATTACACCCCCCCCCCCATACCATCACAGATGCTGGCTTTTGACCTTTGCGTTGATAACAATCTGGATGGTCTTTTTCCTCTTTGGCCCGGAGGACTTGAGGTCCATGATTTCCAAAAACAATTTGAAATGTGGACTCATCAGACCACAGCACACTTTTCTGCTTTGTGTCAGTCCATCTCAGATGAGCTCAGGCCAGAGAAGCCAGCGGCGTTTCTCGGTGTTGTTGATATATGGCTTTCGCTTTACATGGTAGAGTTTTAACTCACACTTGTAGATGTAGTGACAAATTGTGTTAACTGACAAAGGAAGTGTTCCTGAGCCCACGTGGTAATCTCCTTTACATAATAATGACAGTGGTGCTGAAGGAGCGAAGGTCACGGGCATTCAGTGTTGGTTTGGACCTTGTCTCTTACGTGCAGAGATTTCTCCAGATTCTCTGAATCTTTTGATGATATTATGGACTGTAGATGATGAAATCTCTAAATTCCTTTCAAACATTCTTAAAATGTTGGACTATTTGCTCACGCAGTTCTTCACAAAGTGGTGAACCTCGCCCCATCCTTACTTGTGAACGACTGAGCCTTTTTGGGATGCTCCTTTAATACCAAACCATAACACTCACCTGTTTTCAATTAACCTGTTGACCTGTGGAATGTTCCAAACAGGTGTTTTTTGAGCATTCCTCAACTTTCCCAGTCTTTTGTTGCCCCTGTCCCAGCTTTTTTGGAACGTGTTGCAGGCATCAAATTCAAAATGAGTGAAGATTTGCACAAAAAAAAAACAAAGTTTATCAGTTTGAACATTAAATATCTCATCTTTGAAGTGTATTCAATTGAATATAGGTTGAAAAGGATTTGAAAATTAATGTATTCTACGTCCCAACTTCATTGGAATTGGGGTTTGTATATATGTGTGTGTAGTATGTGTTTGGCATACAGTATGTTGTCATGAACACCTCTACTGTTCTGTGGCCAGGTGAAAGCGTGGAGGAGAACGCCAATGTTGTGGTGAGGCTTCTGATTCGCCGACCAGAATGTTTTGGCCCCGCCCTTCGGGGTGAGGGTGGGGATGGGTTGTTGGCAGCAATGGAGGAAGCCATTAAGATCTCTCAGGATCTCTCCAGGGATGGTCCCTCTCCTACATCTGAGAGCAGCAAGACACTGTAAGACAACATCTTCACTTCTCATTTATTTGCTCTTATAGTATTAGATCATAGGGTTCTAGAAACATAACATCCTCTTTTTACAGTTACAGTGTCGTGTTATTTACTATACACTATATTTACTCCTCTAGGAGTAATGTATAGTTCAATAGATCAGTGCTATTGTAAATACCCACATGATATCTGTTCCAACCAAAACACATGTATAATTCATCCCCGATTTGTGAACACTGAATGGAGAGAAATGAGTTGTACTGTGTGTGTGTGTGTGTGTGTGTGTGTGTGTGTGTGTGTGTGTGTGTGTGTGTGTGTGTGTGTGTGTGTGTGTGTGTAGCAGTGACATGCTAGAGGAAGAGGAAGATGATACCATCCACATGGGGAATGCCATCATGACCTTCTATGCTGCTCTCATTGACCTGCTAGGCCGCTGTGCTCCAGAGATGCATGTGAGTGACAACACACACACACACACACACACACACACACACACACAGACTCATAGATACTCACACTAACCTTATCCATTTTATATCAGTTAATCCATGCTGGTAAAGGTGAAGCGATCCGTATCAGAGCCATTCTGAGGTCTCTGATTCCTATTGAAGACCTAGTGGGAGTCATCAGCATTCCTTTCTCCATGCCCAACGTGGCTAAAGGTACGCAGACCCTCTAGCACCATCCCTGTCTGACATGCATAACACAGTAATCCTGATTTTAAAAAGATCCAGTATGGAATAAAAGATTCAAATATGCAAACACAAATAAAAAGCAGTCACCGTCTCGGTTGATTGTAAAATCTTGACTTTAATAATGTGTGTATGTGTGTGTGTGTTGTGTCTTATGTGTTTGCCTCTGCATGCATAGATGGGTTGGTGGTGGAGCCAGACATGTCAGCAGGTTTTTGTCCGGACCATAAAGCAGCCATGGTCCTGTTCCTGGACAGAGTCTACGGTATAGAAGACCAAAATTTCCTGCTACACCTGCTGGAAGTCGGCTTCTTACCAGACCTGAGAGCTGCTGCATCTCTGGACACGGTGAGAGAGAGAGAGAGAGAGAGAGAGAACGCTGTTTCTCTGTTCTTTGATATTTTTTAAAAATAGCTCTAATTTATATTTTTATGTTAAAAGTGGGTAAAATTACTGTGTAATATGAAAGGTGTCGCAGATAGTGATGAACCCAGTTATCACTGCAACTGCTGTTCCCCTCAGCTCCACTGAGCTGTTCAGTCTACAGTATATCTGATAATTGTTGTGGTTTTACAGCCTGCAACTTTACTGTTTTAGTTGAGTCTCACTGCTCTCATCAACATTGTTTCCAGCAGCAGCAGGCAGCTGTTGTCAGTGAAAAGGCTCTGAAAAACCAAGAGGGGATGTTTGTCACTGTTTTCGGTTGTACCCAAGTGTCCAGAACATCAGTTAATGCAGCTTTAAATGGCACATCCTGAAAAAAGTAAATAAAAAAAGTAACTTAAACAGAGTACATCTATCAAAAACTACCTTAATTTATTATAATATATTATAAACTGTGTTACTGTAGAATTCACAAAATCAAAAACACACCACATTTTCTTGAATGCAGCCTTCTGAGGGTATTTTTTTTTCTTCTTTTTAAACATTAGTTTTTGGGCATTTTCAGCCTCTATTTTTGACAGGACAGCTGGAGACATGAAAGGGGAGAGAGAGGGGGGGAATGACATGCAGCAAAGGACCACAGGGCGGAGTCGAACCCGGGCCCTATTCTGAACGGACGCACAGACCCTTTTTTTCTGCCATTAAACTAGCAAAAGTGGATTCGTACACACCCTAAACGCACCTGCACCAGGCGCTTCACGCCGTGCCCTTAGATCATTAAAATAGGGCCCTTATAGTCCAACTAGTATGTGGGTATTGTGTTTAGGGTGGCATTCTCTTGGAAAGACCTGTAGTCTTTCCCAGCCACAAACACACATTGCTCCTCTTTAGTCCAATGTCCTTAGATATACATTTTTCCCCACATCAAATCTGACTGCTCACTAAAATATAGTGTTTTCTCAATCTCTCCTCTCTTTTTCTGTCTCTGTATTTGTGTCAGGTTGCTCTCAGTGCCACAGACATGGCACTCGCCCTCAACAGGTATCTGTGTACAGCCGTGTTGCCTCTCCTGACTAAATGTGCTCCACTGTTTGCGGGGACGGAGCCGTTCGCCTCACTGATCGACTCCCTCCTCCACACGGTTTACCGCCTGTCCAAAGGCTGCTGCCTCACCAAGGCCCAGAGGGATGCCATCGAGGAGTGTCTGCTGGCTGTTTGTGGGTAAGACTGGAATGAAAACCCAAAAGCAAAATAGACATGCATGTGAGAATGTAAGTTATTGTAAAAACACATGGGAGGGGTTAACAGGAGAGCATTGTAAGATTATGACAAGTGGTGTTGATTTGGTATCTAATGTAATAAATATTATAAAACGTATACTGTCAAAATAAAACCAAATATGGTAGACATAATCATTATTTAAGCTTCAGTTTAGAACTCACACACCCATGATGAACTTCAGCCAAACTAAAAATTTGAGTTTAATTATTTAAACTACATTTTAAGAGCATCACCATCTTCTTCTCATTTTAAGTTTGCTTCACTGTTAACAGCTCTGGCTTCAACTTGACTATTGCTGCTACAATGTATGTTCATGTATTTCATTTCCATACTCATTCACTTTTCATTTTGTTCATGTATCTTTGTAGAGCAGTTCCCCTTTGTGTTTTTCTTGTGTTTTGTCTAATGTGATCTGATCTGTCTACACAGTTGTTACTGTTTCTGTGTGGCAGTGGAAATAACCAACTAATGTACATCATCTTATTAATGTGCAGTAAGCTGAGGCCTTCAATGATGCAGCATCTGCTGAGGAGGCTTGTGTTTGACGTTCCTCTGCTTAATGAACACACCAAGATGCCTCTGAAGGTGAGAAGCAATGTGCCGTTCTATCTGCGCCCAATCAATTCCAAAGAGCTTTTCAAATGAATCTACTGGGACTATACTTTAGCACTAATAGTAATGAGAATAGTCATTGTACACTACAATCTGCAATGTACACGTTTTACTGTTGTGCAGCCTCAGCTCACAAAATTCACGAAGAGCAAAGACTCCCCACTACAACATGAAATTGTGATAATCTGTCATCGTAATATAGGAGAAGTTCATTTGTGTATAATAGAAGTTACCTTCTACAACACACTCAGAACATATATTTAATCTAATACATTTGTTAACAACAAATTTACTTTGAATCAGCATCTCTGATTTCTGACTACTAAAAATATGATTTTGGACAAGTGATCTTGCTCTCTGAATTTGTACAGTACCATCAGCTGCACTGTTTTATTAAAAATGGTTCTTAAAGGCAGCAGACAGATGATGAATGTCCTCTTGACTTTACCCAGCTGTTGACCAATCACTATGAGCGTTGCTGGAAGTATTACTGCCTGGCTGGAGGCTGGGGCAGCTTTGGAGCTGCATCAGATGAAGAGCTGCACCTCTCCAGGAAACTGTTCTGGGGAATATTTGATGCTCTCTCACGCAAGGTAAGGCTCTAGTTAAGGCCTATTTTTTGGTTTTCATAAAACATTAAATGAAAAAGAAATGAGTTAGGTGATAGATACAATCTGTGAATGTGTAAGGGGTACTCCTAATTTAGTTTTGCACTTCCATAAAGTTTAGGCAATCACAAGGGACAGATCGAAACAGTAGAGGCTGAGCTGTCATGACTTTTAGTGCCCAGTAGGGGTTGAGCTGATCCTACATTTCCCATGATGCAAGCATACTGTAGCATCTCTTTGTTAGACCTTTCCTACCTGGTAAATGGTCACGTCTTTCAAACCCCATACCTCCAGTTTGTAAATCCGTTGTTTCTTTATAAATGTTAACTCTCAAAGCTGAAGCTGAGAAAACTTTTCTGACATCACTATGACATCATAATTCCTCCAGAGACACAGACAACATTATAAACACAAGCAGACTTAATTGCCATAAAGAATGTTCAAATTATTTGATAAACACCCAAAACCTGAATACTGCTATGATCATAAAATTAGTACTGACTGTAGGTATGTAGCTGACCCAAATAAAAGGCCTGTGCTCTGCAGTGTATTGTAAGCACAACAGTGCTTTCCAATGATGTATAAAGCAGCAAACTGTGTATGTGTTTTGATGATGTAGCGGTATGACCAGGAGCTGTTCAAGCTGGCGTTGCCATGTCTCAGTGCTGTGGCTGGAGCGCTTCCTCCAGACTACATGGAGTCCAACTACATGGCCATGATGGAGAAACAGTCGTCCATGGACTCAGAGGGAAACTTCACTCCGCAGCCTGCAGACACTACCAAGTACACAACATATTTATTAGAAAGTTCAATTTCTAAAGTTAGTTTTCGTGCAGATACACATTCAGATTTTTATAAAGTTGCAAGTAGGAAAGTAGAAAATTTGTCAAATACAATGATGTACTGTAATTAATTAATAAGGAATTAATTGTTGTCGGTTTGGGGCAGTTCCGATCAGCCATGACAGCAGGTGACTCCACATACATGAATGTTTTTTTTCCTGTCTTCATCAGTGTGACTGTCCCAGAGAAACTGGACTATTTCATAACCAGATATGCAGAGCACAGCCATGAGAAGTGGTGTATAGAAAAGGTAAGGAGGCGGCAGGTCACATGAGGTTCTCAAGTCAAGCGTGAAATGATGGTAGTCCTGTTACTGATTTTTTTTAAGGTGCAATAAACTGACGTCTCAGTAGTTATATTATGGAAATTGAATGAATTTTAAAATATCTCTTATGTATGTTTTATAGTTTTCCAATGGCTGGTCATATGGGGAACAGATATGTGAAATCTCCAAGAGCCACCCTTTACTGAAGCCATACAAAGGCATCTCTGAGAAGGTAGTCTGCATGCAGCTGTCTGAGTCTGGCTTCTTTTTCTCATTATTTTGCAAAATTGTTATATTTTAACTTTTAACTTAACCAGGTATCTGAATGTTGGAGTATTCAGCTGTGTCACAGCACAGTATCACCAGATATGCGCTGTATTGACAGGTGCAATATTTGAAAATCGATTATTATTTTTTTTAATTACATTTATATCTGCATTTATGTCAACACCTAGAGACTTTCAAACATCAAAATGTCATTTATTAAATGTATTTGTGTCAAAATGACATATAAACTAAATCTTTAAAATCTTTTCGTATTCTATTTTGCCTGGAAACGCTTCCAACACGTTTGCGTGTCACGTGAAAAATAGGCGTCACATTTTTGGGCGCAGCTCAAGCCTCACCTGAGACGTGCGTGTCACGCAGGCAGTGTGCAGGAGGCCTTAGGGTACACTAGGCAAGTCAGATTGAGGCCACTGTTGGCCCAAGCAGTGGCCTACCATTGCTGTAGTTTCACTAAAGGTAACCTGTGATGTTTCTGAACCCTAGTAGTGCTATGGAGAAGTTTTTGTATGATTGGTTCCCTGTTATGTTTGTTTCATGCACGGGCACAAGGACACAGGTGATACAATACGCATTCCTGGCAATAGTTTCATACTATTCCACTGGTCAAAGGGTGGCCGTAACGTGCCACAATATGTAGCAATGCGCCAGCAAAAACAAGAATGCAAAGTAGTTAACATGGATGCAAACAATGCAGGTTTGAATCTTAAGAAAATTTGGCTTTGAAAATGTTTTACGAGCAGAAAATACATTCAACTTGTTTGTGGGAGCTCAAGGATACGCATGCCGTGTTTTGGTGAGTAACACTGAATGTAAACTTGTTTGTTTACAAGACAACCCCACAGGGCACCTTTCATTTTGATTTGTTTGCCAAAAGACCAAACCAAACCTTTAACTGACTCGTTGAAGAAAGGGTGATAATTGAAGAACAGGGCATTTTAAAACGTATTATTTTACCCTTACACACCCCAAGTCAGCCACTCACTCGACCAGCTCCAGTTTGCATACCAGGAAAAGGTGGGCGTGGACGCTGCCATCATATACCTACTGCACAGAGTGCAATCTCATCTGGACAAGGGGAAAAGTGCTGTGAGAATCATGTTCTTTGATTTCTCAGTCAGATTGAGAGACAAGCTTGTGCAGATGGGGGTTGATGCTCACCTGGTATCCTGGATAACAGACTACCTGACGGAGAGACCACAGATCGTCAGGCTGAAGGACTGTTTCTCAGAGACTGCGATCTGTAGCACTGGAGCGCCTCAGGGGACATTGCCAGTGTCCTGTTTTATGCTGTGGTGTGCTGGGGAGGCAGCATTAAGAAGAGAGACGCTGGGCGACTGAACAGGCTGGTAAGGAAAGCTGGCTCTGTTGTTGGCATTGAGCTGGAGTCGCTCACAGCAACTGCAGAGAAACGGACCATGAGTAGGATGCTGGCAATCATGGACAATGACCGCCACCCACTACACAGCACGTTCTTTAAACAGAGGAGCATGTTCAGTGGCAGTTACTGTCATGCTCAACAGACAGGGTAAGGAGGTCCTTTGTCCCCAGGGCCATCCAACTCTTCAATACCACACAAAGGGGGAGGGGAGAAATGGACTTTTCAGCATGAGCCTGTCTCTCTCAGCCCCTACCACCATTATATCTCTATCTCTCTATGTCTGCTGTACATATGACTTATAGGCTATATTAGCCCTCCTACACAATCTGGACTCTGGTCATAACATATACATCTTATAACTTATTCCCTGTTATATATTGTTCTTAACATATATTATTTATTTTCTGTCAAGCAATAATTCTATTAGGTTTACATTCTTGTCTTTTCATAGTCATAGTTAATATTTAATAATAAGCTATTGCACTGTTCAATCCCTGCACTGTTCTCTTTTGCACTACCACCATTGCACACAGTCTACCTTAGCACCTTTAAATCTTAAAAATTCTGTCAGTGATTTTTATAACTCTTTCATTTTCTATGAGTGATTTTTATGTATGTGAGATATATGTGTGTATGTGTGTTTGTTGTGTTATTGTTGTCTAAGCTACTGGATGCCTAAAATTTCCCTCTGGATGGATAAAGTATCTATCTCTATCTATCTATAGGCATAGATTGTGCACAGGTCTTTTTAATGACTTGCAGTGCAGTGAGAGGACTGTATTACTCCATAGAAAGCAGCCGCATGCCACTAAAAACGTCCTGGAAATCATTTTTTCGGAATCATGGCAAGGAAATACTGTAGCTTGGAGACTTTGCACTCACCTATATTCTATATTTTGATAGGTGACAGTATCTCATGGTTTATTGCAGTTTGCGTAAAAGCATTGACTCACTGTCAACTTTTGTCTAAAGTTTGGGTGTAATCTTGCAGGATAAGGAGGCATACTGCTGGCCAGTCAGAGAGTCTCTGAAGACCATGCTGTCGTGGGGCTGGAGCATCGACAGGATCAGAGAAGGTGACCCTGCCAGCCTCCACAACAAGTCCAGGAGGATATCACAGGCCAGCCAGGTACATACACACACACACACACACACACACACACACACACAAACACAATTACACATGCATAAGAAAAAGGGAAAAAAGTGACATCAATATATTGTATATATACTGTCTTCCACAGCAGTCTTTTGAAGGAGCTCCAGCTTTCAGCCCCAGACCCATTGATATGAGCAATGTTACCCTGTCCAGAGACATGCAGGTAGGTTACTGCATACACAAAAAGACAAAACAAGTAAATGAGAAAGTTGTAGGATCCCTGAGGTTAAACTGGGCTGTTGTAGCACAAAGAAGCAGTATTGATACCAGTATAGAAACTTGAAGATATTATGGATTGATGGATAAATTGATATGTGCAGTGTTCAACATTGTGTTTTTCCAGTCTATGGCAGAGCTGCTTGCAGAGAATTATCATAATACCTGGGCCAGGAAAAAGAAAATGGAGCTGGAAGCCAAAGGTGAATATAGCACAACAAATACACACTGTGTATCCCAAAACCTTTTCCTTTTCTGCCATCACCACCAACTTTATTTTGTGGTGTAGCTTTGTTTTCCATTCTGCTGTGTTGCTGTTGTCTCCAGGTGGAGGAAACCATCCTCTGCTGGTTCCCTACGATACACTGACTGCCAAAGAGAAATCCAAAGACAGAGAAAAAGCACAAGACGTCCTCAAGTTCCTCCAGATCAATGGTTACACTGTGTCCAGGTAGGAAGTAGGCTCTATGACACACTCATAGTGTGTGTCTTTACTGGGTTTGTTTTCACACACTTAAGGACCTGTCTCTGACCCAAAGTCATATCAGTTTCATCTCTATGTACCCGTAGAAAGGTTTGGGATGTGTTTAGCCTTCCAAAAATGCCTTCCAACAATTCTATAGGCATGTTATATCATGTTGTATAATGATGGATAGCATCAATACTTTTGAGATTTTGTGTGCACTCAATGCACTTTTCTGTTGTTGGTTAAGAAATGGTTCCAAGTATCTAAAAATGGTAAATAAACAAGACACAACTGTTAAATCAGATGGATTTACAATTGTTGGAAGGTATGTTTTAACCTTTGACAAAGAGAAAGGTCTGAAGTGTGTTTAGCTTAATATGAAAAAAATCCCAAAATGGCAGATCATTCCTTTAAGAGTGTGTATGTTGTTTCCAGAGGTGTGCAGTCGCAGGAGCTGGACACTCCAGCTATAGAGAAACGATTTGCCTACACCTTCCTCCAGCAGCTCATCACATACGTAGACCAGGCACACCAACACATGATGGAGTTTGGTAAGACTTTTCTTTTACTCAGTGAATAATGAAGACATGACAGTTGTGAAATAATGTAATGCAATGTCCATGCCAACTGCTGTATGTAATTGAACTCTGGTCTAGATTCATAAGGCTGATGCAGAGAGGATGGTGCCAAATTACCAAAATAACAATGTCAATATAAATTGTATTTGTAAAGCACCTTTCATTACAAGTAAACCCAAAGTGCTTTACAATAAAAACAGCATACACATTAAAACGAAGCATGAATAGTAAAGAATACAATAAACACAACAAGACAATCAACAAAAACAAACAAAAGTATACAAGTGCGACCATAGAAATTCATACACACACACACACACTGCAGAGTGGTTAGCTACCTGATAGTCCTACAATAAGCACAATATATAGTTGTTTTAATTTGCCGACACAAACCATTCGTTTTTAGACGAGGCCATGCACATTTTAGTAAGACCCAGTGTGCACTTGACGGCATTGACAGCAAGGAGCATCCTTTGAAAGGTGGTGGAGAGATTTTGTGCAAGACACACCAGCACAACATAAAGTATCACCCCTTTTATTCTCTGTGCCAATCTACACACCATGGTGGAAAGGCATGGGGAGTGACTAATGCTACTGATGCATCATACAGCCTTAGGACCAAATCCCAGGACTAGTAATATATTATACTATATTATGTCCTACTGTGATTATACCTGCCTTAAGTCCATAAACATGAAAAGATGCATGTGGGATAAATTCCTTAATTACATGGTGTGCCCACAGCAGTGTGAAAATTTACACTTTGAGTTGCAAGAGTACTTCCGTGTTCAATAAGGGGTTATTGGCTGCCACACTGAATATTCTTTTTAATGGACTCTGCACCACAAATTGAACTGCATAAATATTTCAGAGAATGAGATAAAAATCTTGCTAGTGCACTCTAGTGCATTTTTCGCATTTGCATCAGGAGGAATGTGAAGAGCAGTATCAAAAACACTGGTGAATTCTCTAGGCAGATAGTTTGGCTGGTTTCTTAACATGAAAACTTTGACTATGTTTGAACACCAAGTATGTCTGATGCAAACACAGAGTCCGCCTCCCCTACTCCCACCAGAGTCCTGTGCTCTGTCACACCGATCTGGAGCCCCGTCTCTGCCAGATGTGGGTACAACTGTCTCCTATCTCCCGTTGCTGGGCCAGAGTCCTAGTTCATCCATTCCTCTTTCCTGTGACCTGACATCAGCCAGGAGCAGGCTGGGTAGTGGAACAGCTCTAGGTCCAGCATAGCTCTTATCTGCTGTCGGCAGTCATTGTCTCAAAGTCCACTGCGCTTAATCCAATCCCTGCGCTTCATTCTCCGATGTTGATGAGTGGATCTCTGTTGTAGGCCATACATGCTCGAGTCACAAAGCCGAAAAGACAACTTATTAAAAGAAAAATGTAGCACAGTTCATGGGAGCTACTGGCCACTGCATCGGCATGCACTGCTGTCAACTATCCGACCTTATTGTTTTTGATTGTGGTGTGTCCGTCATTTAGATCTGGGAACAAGACCGAAGGGGGAGAAGATTCCTCATGAACAGCAGATTAAGTTCTTTGGAAAGGTCAGAACTAATCATTTTATTTAATTCATCAATCAGTTGGGTATTTGGGTATGTTTACTTTGACCTTGGAGTTTGTTTTTGAGAAAGGCTTTGCCTAATAATGTGCAATACAAACAAAATGATGTTATCCAGCAGTAATCATAAATCCTATCTGTAACAGTACTCCAGATCATCTTCTTCCAAACTGTGCATGCAGTATAAGCCCTACTCAGTGCAGACAAATCCTCACATTTTAGCAACTGGAAACAACCAAAACAGTTCTATTAACCAACTAAGTGTTATTGTAGGCCGTTATATTGTTGGGTAGTTTAATTTATAATAAAACATTGTATTTTATAAACTACATGTGTTTTGTGTGCGGAAATCGTAATGTGTAAAGTAACTAGTAACTAAAGCTGTAACAGATGAATGTAGTGGAGTAAAAAGTACAATATTTCTCTCTGAAATGTAGCAGAGTAGAAGCAGAAAGTGGCATGAAAAGAAAAGACTCAAAGTACAAGTACCTCAACATTTGGACTTAAGTACAGTACTTGGTTACATTCCACCACTGGGGACAGTAGCCTGTTTGTAACAGTAGTGTGAACAGGGTATTTCTGAGAAATTAAAACAAAGAAATGTATTTTTTAATGTAATAAAAAACAATAGTTTGTTTGACATGAGTTTTTATAAAAGGTGTGGGGTGGTCTCATTTCTTCTATTTTGAACGACAGACAGAGAAGTATTCATTTTGTATCTATGCCATTTACCTGCAGGTCGTCTTGCCGTTGGTGGATCAGTACTTTAAAAACCACAGGCTATACTTCCTGTCCACAGCCATTCATCCAATCAGCAGCGGAGGCCACGCCTCCAACAAGGAGAAAGAGATGGTGACCAGGTGAGTGTGGCAAATGACACAATAGAAAGATAGAAAGCCAATGATGCCAGTATTGCGGGTTATTTGTTGAATAAGAACTTGACTGTATGTTGGAGCCTGTTTCTAATCAACTACATGTGTATGAAAGGCTGTGGGCCTTTATATTTTCCTGATCTTTCTTTTGCTACATCTACACTAATATATGTTTTTGTTTAAAAATATTTTGCTATGATTACGCCTCGTGTCCACACTACTCTGGCATTTTCGAGACTCTAAAACGGAGACATTTGGAAACACTGCTGACGCCGTTTAAGTTTGGAAAGTCCAAGGTTGCGTTGTAGTCTGGACGGGCAGAAACTGAGACCTTTGGAAACGACAACACAGCCATCAGCGTGTCGAGCGAGTCGAGCTGAGACGGTTCAGTTCAGACCGCTGCGACTTTTCCCTGCAAAATTCTAAAATGGTTTTGTCTCGTCGCGAACCTTTGGTCTGAACTGGGCTTTGCATACCTCTCACTAACAGTTCCACCTCATCGTCGGTCCAAGCTAATACAGCCCTGGTCTTACTTTTCGCCATTGTTGTTCTTTCTCCAAAGTATTTCTGTATTTTCAACTTGTACATACATCATTTTGAACCGCAGAATAACGTCAGACAATCTGCTCCCTTTTTACACCGGCACACACATGCCCAGTGTATGCGAATGGTCATGGGATATGCGTTGTCAGACGTGTTGATATAGACGGAGATCATTTCTGACACAGAGCCTAAACACTTGTCTGAACAGAGATGATTTTTGTTTCCAAAAAAAATGTAAACCTAGTAGTGTGGATGTAGCATTTGTCTTTGTCTGGGTTGATTGTCTCACAAACTTTCTTTTATCTCTTTCTCTGCTTCCCTCTCTACCTCCTCCTCTCTCCTTTCATTTGACCTTTTCAGTCTTTTCTGCAAACTGGGAGTTCTTGTCAGACATAGGATATCCTTATTTGGTAAGGACGTTCATGCCTAATGCTTCCACTTCTGCTTTTCTCTGCTGTTGTTCTGAGTGAATATGAGTGCAGTATGAATGGTTTCATACAATGTCGACCCAGGAGTAATGCCCATACCACAGATGTGTCCCAGAGACAAAATGTAAGATTGACAGGGAAGTCTCCAATATTTTTCCAATATTTGTGGAGAAACAAATGAAACATTTTCTCTAGCTGTTAATGGTCTACATATACATACATTAGTGGATGACCCACTCTAACTCCCATGTCAGCCATTGCAACTTAAAAGGGTGACAAAAGGTGATATGTCAGTGTTGTGTTACAGCTGTTAACACTGCTGTTAGTTGGTAGTCACTACATAGTGCATTGACAAAACCAAGATCCAGTTCAAAGGTTCCTCCAAATTCTGCTGAGAAAGTTCCTGATGCTGGTATAAAGTGACCAGTCATTGGTTCTGGTTCTGGTTCTTGTCATCTTTTAAGTCCATGAACTATCACATCATCATTTCATATTCCCATATATTTGCATTCAGGTGGCCATGTGTCACTAGTAGGGCTTGGTATCACTTAAACATTTTTTCCCTACTAGTGCTGATACCATACTCCAAGTACCTCGTAACTCATTTCTGTTTACCTTTTTGCTTACTTGCTAGCAGTCTTCTCTTTCCTGTCTTTGTTGGCACATTGCTGTGTTTCTTGCCTGTCACTGCCATCTGTAGGTCAGTAGAATAGCGTGAGACTAGAGCCCGACCGATAAAGGATTTTTAAAGCCGATATCAATACAAATATTTGGTGATTTAAAAATCCGATATTCCAATATATCGGCCGATATATATTTAAAAAAAAAACATCCAGAAACGCGTAACAAAACATAAACAGATTTCCCTAACATTAGTTATTTGTAGTTATTTATGAATCCTCACTAAAATAATATAATACAGTTTAAAAATAAACTTGTTTGTTGTATTGTCACAACAGAACAGAGGAATATTTAAATATATTAAAGTTCTGATAAATAAAATGTATAAAAATACAAACTTAAAGTGCCCATATTATGAAAAAATCACTTTTTCTGGGATTTGGGGTGTTATGTTGTGTCTCTGGTGCTTCCACACACATACAAACTTTGAAAAAAATCCATCCATGGTGTTTAGAGTGAGATACGGTTTCTGAATGTGTCCTGCCTTCAGTCTCTGGGTGAGCTGTTCAAAATCGGCACGGCTTGTGACGTCACAAGCCGAAACGAGCAGGCTAACCGCAACCATTAGCTCGTAGTGTTAGCATGCTAACGCTATGGCTAACGCTAGCATGCTAACGCTAGCATGCTAACGCTAGCATGCTACCTCGTTCTCAATAGCAAAGCACTGCTACAACACACACAAGTTCACCATAATCTACAAAAGAACTACTTACATGTGCGCCCTCATTTAGAAGTCTCCCAGCTAATCCTGCCTTGTAACTGACCGAAGTTG
Organism: Sander lucioperca; assembly: GCF_008315115.2. NCBI lineage: Eukaryota > Metazoa > Chordata > Actinopteri > Perciformes > Percidae > Sander > Sander lucioperca. The sequence goes on along the minus strand of NC_050194.1, from coordinate 27,658,769 downwards.
TAGAAACAGCCTTTCTTTTACTGTCTATGGAGCTAGCTAGCTGACATGATCTACATCTGAGCTACTGGGCATGTGCAGTGCAATCAAAGATAGTACAGAAGAAGAAGAAGAAAAGAGGTCTCACTCTGTAGCTAAAACAGAGACCAGCTGAAAAGAGGATCTGCAGCAGTGAGAGAGAGCACTGCAGTACAACACAAATATGGTGTTTTTTGAAAATTAAACCATGTAAACCTATTCTGGTACAACCTTAAAATACAATATGAACCTGAAAATGAGCATAATATGGCTGCTTTAAGATATGAAACTTAAAGGGTTAAACACGAGTGTTGCCAACAGGGATGTTGTAGAGCGCCCTCTGGTGGACAGACTATACAACGCCAACACTCAGAACATGGTTGAAGGGGGTTTCGTCTGTTTTTATTTTATTTTTTAAATATTCATTTATCGGCCATTATAAATGCCGATACCGATAGTTTGGAAAATGCCTAATATCGGCCGATAATATCGGCCCGTTGATATATCGGTCGGGCTCTACGTGAGACCATTGGCAAGAATGTGTATTGCATCACCTGTGTGCATGTGTGTGTCCGTGTGCATAAGAACAAACAAAACGGGGACCCACATGTACGGACATGGCTCCATAGCACTACTAGTGGTCAAAACCTCACAGGGTAACACTTAATTAATAAGTCAGTACTACATTTAACAATTTCTTAAACCAATATATACTTGTGCGATCAATATTAAGGACTAAGTGAAGATCTAAACTTACTGTACAATATAAAATAAATTATCATGTAGCGGTTTGCATTGTTGAAAACTGTTTGATCATAAATGACAGTAACTTGTGGAGACACAGCTAGAGGTTGAATATGAGAAAGCTCGAGAACATCCTTAAATTGTGTGTGTGTGTGTGTGTGTGTGTGTGTGTGTGTGTGTGTGTGTGTGTGTGATAGTGCCATTGACTGTAAAAAATAATGGACGTGGCATCAGCCATTGGTTTGTGGGCTGCCTACTGACTGGCGGCAGGACCTGTACAGGAGAGATTAGATAGACTTTATTGATCCCAAATTGGGAAATTTCAGTGCTACAGCAGCAACAGCTAAGACACACAGCACACATACAGAATATACAAGAAATAATAAATAGGATAGAATACAAGAACTATTCAAAAATACAAAGGAAAGAATGTACAAACGTATATCAGGGCGAATAAAAATGTACCACCTGCTTAAAAGAAAGACGTTTTTAAACGTCTCAGTGTGTTCAGCTCTCAGTACGTTTGTAGCTTCATTAAAAAATAATTTAAAAAAAATACTTTGACTGAGTACGTAGTTCCGCTCACAGCTGAGTAGGCAGTCCTTAATGAATGTAGTTTCAGTGATCGGATCTCAATGCGTCCTGAGAGTGTTCCACTTATCCGATCACTCAGATTTGATTACAATACCAGGTGGGAAGGGGGTAATAGACTTCTATAGAAACTGACTTCTGACCCTGCTTCAGGTTTAAGGCACTTCCGCATTGGCTTCACTTTTCAGACACGGAAGTTGCCGCCTGGTGTGTGCATGCATGATATTGCAGGTGTGTGTATACTTATCCTCTGCTCAGAAGCTGTGTGTTGTATGGTGTGTATTGCAAATTGTTGTATCATATCCAAATGCTGAGAGCTTTTCACCATGTCATTCACCTCAAAGTAAAAAGTTGTTCCATCTTTGCATACTAAAAGGTGATACAACTGGAAACAGACAGACACATTTGGGCAAATAAAAGATGTTTGTTATTGGTATTTATTAGGCTGTCAGGATTTTTGCTTTCAGTACCGTTGACAGCGTAAAGTCTCGGATTTAATAGGATTATAATATCTGCACTCGTGACTTTTGAAGCTTTTATTTCTAAAGGAACATCTTTTTTCTTTGTATCTGATGCTCTGTTGTGTTATTATGTGATTCTTCAGATTTGTTTTCCACAGACAGAAAGGCAGACCGACCGACCGACCGACCAACAGACCAACAGACAGACAGCTCCCATTGGTTTTATCAGGGCTGTTGTTTTGTTTTTTTATAGTGTGCTGTTTTGTTTTTTTTATAGTGTGCTGTAGTGCTTGACTTCTCACATCCTTGACAGATAAGAACCTCAAACCCTACCTAGTATGTACACAGAGTTTACTGTTTATTATGTGATACTGTCTGCTTTTCAGGTAACAATGCCACATCCATAGTCAACTGTCTGCAGATACTGGGACAAAGCCTGGATGCCAGGTAAGGAAAGACATGAAGTGAGATGTGTATGTGGGTTGGGTCCATTCAGAATATGTGTATAGTTGTTGCTCAAACACCAAGTTAATTATGCTTCACTTCCTGTTCATGCAGGAATGTATATTGTGCGCATAGAGTATGTTGAAAGAACAACTCTGAAAGCAGATCAGTCAAAAGCTGATTTTGCACAGAAGTCAAAATGGAAGAGAAACCATCTTTATGCAAGTTAGAACCTGTGTCTTCTTAATTTAGCGGCTTGCAAAATGTTGCATTTGAGTATTTAGAGTACATGCTCTGTGGTATGCATTCAGAGTTAGGTTATGTTGAAATTTGTTTCCACAACATGCTTTCTGTATGTCATTAAAAGTATTACATGCCACATATTGCAGGTAAGGTAGGCGATTCTATGCCATTACAGTTTAGCCTTTGGGCCTCTCTTAAAGCTTTAGTGCGTAACTTTTTTTTTTTTACATTCAAGCCATTGCCAAATGAGTTGCTACACAGCTAATTAAGACTATCAGCTCCACACAACTCTCTCTGGATTTCTCAGTATGGCTATATAGATGAAGGCTATGAAGATAATGACCTCTTCTGAAGAGTCCATCATGTTTTTTTAATTCTCCGTGTCCTCCTTGGCTACTAGCAACTGTGTGGAGGAGGAGTGGGGGTGGTGTGCGATCACGGAAGACTTGTATCATGTGGACGCGCCAACAGTTTTGTTGTCATTACTTAGAATTCCTCATGGGGGAGACAGAAACCACGCACTATAGCTTTAAGGTCCTGAAAGAATATACCACTGTTCATTTATAAACATGGCATACACACAAAACGGGGCTAAAAATGTGCGTACGCCACTTCCCACACAAAGGTTGTGATTTATAAAAAACAAACTTGACGGGAGAATGTGTGGTCTTCCACGCAAACTCTGACCCATGCGTACGCACATCTCTGAGACAATGGGAATTGGCGACGCAGATGGTGAGGTGGTGAACTGAAGTCAGACTGCAGAAAGTACATGTGGGAATAAAGATTACTCTTAATATTTTCAAGTATTGATGCCTCACGCACATTTCTTCACTCCATATCATCCAGGTTACCATGAAGATTAAATCCAGCAGTGTTATTTGCGCTTGTACTGAGTGATAATTGTTCCATAAACCACCACAATACAAATCAAATCTTAAATCAAAACTCGTTAATATTGAATCGCCGCTGTCTCACCGTCACATTGCTACGGAGCGCAGGAGAATGAGATGGCCCAACTCCATGGAATACAGGATAGCATTTAAATACCCTAGCATTAGATAACGGCAGAACACAGTGTAAATAACAAAATATCTGTCTTTAATACTGTGCATGTTACGTGACATCACAAAGTCAGTGAGTGAAAGAGCGAACCGCCATCTTCGTCTCCAAACCTCTGTCTGTTTATTACAAATTTCCCAAATCATAGTATAAAACAATACAACATTCCCCTAGTGTAAACATGTTTCAGTTTCAGTGTCCATTTGTTAATTTCAATTTAAACACCTTAATACAGTTTTCTCTACTCTGCACATATCAGTGGACAACATCTTTCACACTCACATTCACAGAAATAATCATCTTTACAAAAATAAATATCACTCTTTAAAGTGCATAATATCAAAAGGATCAATCATGTTTTAATCTATATAGATATATATTGGTTTTCTTTTTAACTCCAGAAATCCACCATCATAGAATCATATGACTGATGAATCATATGGTGAATCATAGACCCTCTTTGGCTGTAACAGAATATTTAAATGACTAAAGTCTAAACATGAATCATCATACACATAGGGATAACTGTTCAACTTATTATACATTGTAAACACAGAACAGACACCTAACTGCTTCTGTATAACTTTAGGAAGAACTCCCCTTTAAGTTTTAACAACACACCCCTCTTCTCTTAACATTAACAATCATTTATAGCCTGTCAGGATACCTTAAAAACCCGAAATAAAACATTACCAGGGAGTGAGGACAACAGCACCCAGAATCACACATACAGCCCCAATACACACCTGTTAACTGGCCGCTAACGCCATTGTTTACAAAACCCGTTTCCCGCGGTTATAAACGCGGCTCTTTAACTCAGCTCTACACATCAAAAACTCCATAACCAACTCATCACAGCTTCAATACACCACGTACACTTCAGGAGAAAACAGTTTCGTCATTTTTACCGAGTACCAACCTGGAAAACAGAATCACAAAGTCAGTGAGTGAAAGAGCGAACCGCCATCTTCGTCCCCAAATCTCTGTCTGAGAGAAGAGGAAGGTGTCCGTCACCTGGGCACCGTGGTGTAACGATACCCGCACTTCGGTTCCGCTTTCTTTGCTTCCCCCCTACGTTAATATTGTCTTACACAATAAAAGTTTAAATTCTACTAAATGCTGCGCTGGTTATTGTGTTATCACATAAGGGTGTATCACATGCACATATCAAATGTCAAAGTCTGGAAATACAGCCGTTAAGCTCTCACGCAATCGTTACACTTAATGTCCTCGTTATCGGTCCGCACTTTAATACTGTTCGTGACAAAACCTGCATGAAGAAAAGTGTGTTTGCCTGTTAGACTTTCGTCTTCAAATTGTATCTTGGGGTGGGGGGGAATACCACTAGTTGATGCTGTGATTTTGGCAAGGTGTCTACAATCACTCTAATTGTTGTAAACATATTAATACTGCGGTGACCCCCGTGCGTAATGCTGCATGATGGCACTGCTGGCCCTGCAGGAGGACTAACCCCCAATGGAAGAATCAGGAGAGAAAAAGGCTTCAGGGACCATGACGATGATGGCTAATATGCCGATTTAGATTCCCTAAAGCTGAGCTCTTGGATCTATGTACTGAATTGGGTCCAGTAAAGAGGGCATTGCGCCGGAATCGTGACATCCCGGTCCAAATACAGGTCCTCGCCACTCTGGGGGAAACCGGCTGTTTCCAGAGGAAAATGGCCAGCTAAGTTGTTTTTTTTTTTTTTTAAATAAATATTATATATAATTTTCACATTTATCAGTAAGGCTTGTTTGGATATACTATACAGTATAGTTCTGTTAAATCTTATCATATAGGTCTGGTATATCGAAGCTGTCCCCGAGTGCCGTAATGCCTGCCGTTTTGGAAGATATTATTAATAAAGGTAGTCTATAGATTAGGTTTCCCTACACTGTGCGACAACAGGCCGAAATTATAATTCAGTTGGCAGCAATTCATCAGCGTCTGAGAGGTTTTTTGCTTTTTCTCCGCCAGTCATCATGATTCGGCATGATTCGGAGACTGTCAGTGTCATTAACATACTGATCAGCATTCACGAGGTGCTTTGCATTGACTATTTATGGTTAAAAATGGGCGTGTACAGGGCAGGATAAGAGGCTGATTCACGTACGCACACTTGTAGGTAATCTGTGATTTATAAAGGGAACATTGCTTATAGATGTATGTACGCGCGGTTTTATAAATCTGAATTGTTTTTGGCGTACGCCATTTTTGGCTTTTGGTAAGTACACTTTTAGTAAGAATCCTACGCACAGTTTTATGAATGAAACCCCGGGGCTCTTCCTTTCTTAGCCAGTTGGAAATACAGATTGTCATTAACAGATTAGTTAATTTTGTCTTTCGGCACAAAATCAGCCAGATAGCAATGACAACCCTTATTTAATCAGAATAGGATTTATTGCCAAGCAAGTAACACTTACTGTACAAGGAATTTGCTTTGGTGGTTTGTGCATACATAAACATATAAACATTAATATGAAATAAACAATAAATACAGAAACAAATATATACAAAATAGCTGTTTAACATTAGGTGGCTAGTTATATGGTCAGAGAGGAAAGCCAGGCCTAGAATATCTAACAAACCACTGTTTAACTGAGGCACTCTATTTACACTTGCAGTCTGTGTATTTTATGTCCGCTCTACTAATGCAGCAGCTAATCATGCAATCAGCAACTAGGATTGCCTTCTACATGCATTCTGCAACTAAACGAGCTGAAGAGGTAGTTCAGTTCAGTGGTGGGACAAATATGCAAACCCACAACACTTTTACTCTCTAAGCATCATTGCCTTGCTGTTTTCCCATGTTTTTGTGTCCTGTGTACTTTATGTACTCAAACAAAAACTATTCTATTTACAGTGACTGTGATGGGTCCAGTGTGTGCCACACTGACTTGTAATAGGGAGAATGGTGCCTCTGTCATTCCCACTCTGCTCCCCGAACACCTGTTCTCGCACTGTGTAACTTTGGCGGGTGGGTATGATCTCCCAGGAGTGCTTTAACAGTCTACAGCACTACCACTCATTTTTTTTAAACTGGGTCATAACTGGATCATATTTTATGGAGAAAATGTTTTCTAGTTTTCCCTCAAATGCACGTGTACAGCTGTCCATATTTACGACATCAGTGTAGAAGTGATTTGCACTCTGAAACCGTAGGGGTGCCAAAGCACAAAAACATCCAATGTTACGCAATGTTGCTTTAATAGGACACCTCCTGTGACTTGTTCTCTCCTCTGGTTTTACTCATGGAAGTGTTGATCTCTGTTAGGCTAGCTTATGTTTCTGATCACAAAGCTATTATTTTTAAGGCCCTTCTACCTTCTGCTCCCACAGTGTCTACTTATGTATCTTTTTGTTTCCTCAATACCAACTCAGCCGACAGCTTTCCTAAAGCCTTTACCACTGCATCTACACATAGTGTCACGGCATAACCAACCCTGGGAACTTGATTGCTCTCGCTACGTCTAGGATTTTACCAGAGCTTGGTTTAACTCGTACATTCGACTGAAAAGGTAAAGGTGGGGCCTACCTGGTTTTCCTCGCCTCGGCACTTCCTCAGTCCCAGCTCCACCGCCAGGGAGCCTGCTGATCCTTCTTCGTCAAACTGTGTCGCAGTATCCCACGGTATTGTCACTTGCTTGACAGTTCATTTGGTAAACAATACATGAACTTTGAAAGGGGGAAAACGTCACGACAAGTCCAAAACAATCCTTTTCAGCGATCTCTCACTGAGCTGCAACATGTGGTCTCCGTCTCAGCTTCCCATTGTCTGCTCCACACATACTTTTTAGCCCTTGGTGGCACAGGTAGGCCACACCCACCCTAGCCAGGTGGCCAATAA